>NC_042971.1:34190620-34380620 GCF_901001165.1 Salmo trutta | reverse complement strand
TGTCTATGTGCCATGGACTGTCCAGTAGACTGTGTGTCTATGTGCCATGGACTGTCCAGTAGACTGTGTGTCTATGTGCCATGGACTGACAAGTAGACTGTGTGTCTATGTGCCATGGACTGTCCAGTAGACTGTGTGTTAACCGTGTGTAGGCTACAAGTACAGTTACAGTAGACTCATCCACATGCAGGCTTCAAGGCAGATCTTGACGACGATGGTCCAGAGGGAGATGCCTCACTGTACAGCTGCTGCCCCCGCCATGCCCTCCACACCACCCTGGACCCCGGCCTCAGTCTCCCCCAACAGGAATTCCTCCTGGGGGCAGATGATCTTCTCTGGGTAGGGGGGCTCCGGGAAGTCCACTGAACTACATTCATACGCTGCAAGGATCACTGAAGCTATGTGTGGACCCTAAGAGACAGAGAGACACACACAGAGAGACACAGAGAGAGAGAGACACAGAGAGAGAGACACAGAGAGAGAGACACAGAGAGAGAGAAGGGGAGGGAGAGAGAGAGAGAGAAAGGGGTTGAAAGAGAGGAAGTGGAAAGTGGGAGGTCAGTTGTACATCAACAGCATTGTTGGAATTTATGACTCAATGGAAGCTTTCAGGAAGACCCCTGGCATCATTTGCATTAAAAGAGGGGAGAGCTCGTATGGAAATAAATCATATAAAAAACATTGGTGTAGACCTATGCATAATAGTACCTATATGAATGGTCATGACAACTTTATTTTCTTTGTAAAACTACTCCTCTGCCTTTCTTTGTATGATCAAAACATCATTTGCATGGCTTGCCGGTCTCCTCTTTACTTTCCAGCCAATCGTTCCATATGATTCAGATGGGGGACTTACAAATGAGTTCTGAGTAATAAGGGATGAAGGGCAAACGACTGCAGAGAAACCTCCATGTAAAAGATAAGTGAATACAAGCTGTGTGTTGTGGTCAAACAGAGGTGAGGGACAAAGGGGTTGAGGCCTAGAGCAAAAAATGTGTCAAAACTCCTTTACTGAAACATCAAAGCCCCGAAACGAAAGCTCGGGACAAGAAACCGTTACACACACACACACACACACACGCACACGCACAGCTGCACCTGTGACAAAGCGCGCCAAAGACAGAAGACTGACTTCAGAGAACACCACTAGTGTTTTTCATTCATAGTGCGGTCTGATAACATTTCCTCCCCATGGCCCCTTCGGTGACACTAATAGAACCAATACTGAAATGACGTGGCAGCAACGAAGTGTCGGTCGGTTAACCCATATAAGGGGTGGAATCTGCAGACCTACTGAAGTGTGTATCTGTGAAGTGTGTGTGTGTGTGTGTGTATATCTTTGAAGCATGCATCTGTGAAATGTGTGTAACTGACACATTGATGCCACATAATGACAATGAAGAGAATGAAAAGGAGAAGAATCTTCATTCAATGAATCTTATTTTATTCCCATGTCTTTTGTGTAAGCAGCCGTCAGTCAGACATACAGAGCAGACTGGTTGCTGATAGGCAGGTGCATGAGCCCAGCATGCCTTTGCTCTGAGGAGCCTCTTTTATATCGTGCCGTCCTGTTTACATTCTTGCTTGTTGTTTATTTACTCTTTTAATTATGCTCCCAGTGAGAGAATGGAGGGAGAGGAGGGTGGAGGAAGGAGAGGAGGGTTGATGAGGGGAGAAGAGGGTGGATGAGGGTGGATGAGGGTGGAGTCCTTCTTTGATGTGTGGTGGCACTGGTGAAAGTTTGGCTGAACAGACTAACAGAGCTTATGCTCCCTCAACAAGATCAGACAAGATGGCACTCAATATCACATCTGTCAGAGCTAAGAAAGAGACACTCCTAGACCACACACAAATGCATACGGTAGAAGAACACACACACTGACACACCCACAAACACACGCACATAGATATGTTTGTTTTACTATCCTTGTAGAGAACAAACAGTTGATTCCTATTCAAAATCCTATTATCCCTAACCCCTAACCTTAACCCTAACCCTAATTGTAACCCTAACCCCTAAGCCTAAAATAGCCTTTTTCTTGTGGGGGCTGGAAACAATTTCCTTGTTTTACTATCCTCGTGAGGCCTTCTGGTCCCCACGAGGATAGTAAAACAAAAAACAAACACTTTGAAACCCATCAACGAAAGCACACATTCTGTCCACACACGTATCAAAATACAAACAGACAAGCTCATACAGTACTCAGAAATGAGCAAACTTAAAAACAGGGCGTTTCATAAATTACCCATACAACTGACCTTTTAACGGTTATAGCAAGGGAAGCTCTGAAAAGGGGTGCCAGTGTTGGTGAGGACATACTGTACGTAGGAGTGGTGAGCTTAGTGACGCACGTTCTACTCCACTCACAGGGCAGTCCATCATTACACAATATTACGCCATGGCATGCATATTTTCTCTCTCTCTCGTAAGGTGGGGCAAGAATTACGTTAGGAACCAGGACAGCAAGGACAGGATAGGGCTGTGCAGTGAAGCAACAGCCTGTACATTCAGCAGGGAGAAATGTGTGTGTGGGTGTGTGTGTGTGTGTGTGTGTGTGTGTGTGTGTGTGTACACTCAGGATGGAGAAATGTTCTTACTAAGGTCTTCTCTGGGGCAGGTGCACTCCCCTGCATGACTCAATATCATATCACTCATCTAGGATGTTGACAGAGAGAACACTTCTGGCGTGGGTTTATCATTTTTCTCAAGAACATTGATTCACTATAATCCCAGAAAAAAAATTCATTTCATTTCATTATTAGCTAGCTGCTACCGGTGGCTATAGTGGCTAACCACTGCAATGAGGCTAGGTAACACGGTCACCACCGATAAATCAGTGATAATTGAACATTTCAATAAGCATTTCTCTACGGCTGGCCATGCCACCCCCCCCCCCCCCACCCCCCACAGGTACTTGCACGAGCCTCCCCAGCTTCTCCTTCACCCAAATCCAGATAGCAGATGTTCTGAAAGAGCTGCCAAACCTGGACCCCTACAAATCAGCTGGGCTAGACAATCTGGACCCTCTCCTTCTAAAATTATCAGCCGCCGTTGTTGCAACCCCTATTACCAGTCTGTTCAACCTCTCGTATCGTCCGAGATCCCTAAAGTTTGGAAAGCTGCCGAGGTCATCCCGTCACTCTAGACCCAAACTGTTATAGACCTATATCCATCCTGCCCTGCCTCTCTAAAGTCTTCAAAAGCCAAGTTAATAAACAGATCACTGACCATTTCGAATCCCACCGTACCTTCTCCGCTGTGCAATCCGGTTTCCGAGCAGGTCACGGGTGCACCTCAGCCACGCTCAAGGTACTAAACGATATCATAACCACCATCGATAAAAGACAGTACTGTGCAGCCGTCTTCATCGACCTGGCCAAGGCTTTCGACTCTGTCAATCACCGTATTCTTATCGGCAGACTCAATAGCCTTGGTTTCTCAAATGACTGCCTCGCCTGGTTCACCAACTACTTCGCAGATACCACAGGGTTCAATTCTCGGGCTGACTCTTTTCTGTGTATATATCAATGATGTCGCTCTTGCTGCGGTGATTCCCTGATCCACCTCTACACAGACGACACCATTCTGTACACATCTGGCCCTTCTTTGGACACTGTTAACTAACCTCCAAACGAGCTTCAATGCCATACAACACTCCTTCCGTGGCCTCCAACTGCTCTTAAACGCTAGTAAAACCAAATGCATGCTTTTCAACCGTTCGCTGCCCGCACCCGCCCGCCCGACTAGCATCACTACCCTGGACGGTTCTGACCTAGAATATGTGGACAACTACAAATACCTAGGTGTCTGGCTAGACTGTAAACTCTCCTTCCAGACTCATATTAAACATCTCCAATCCAAAATCAAATCTAGAATCGGCTTTCTATTTTGCAACAAAGCCTCCTTCACTCACGCCGCCAAACTTACCCTAGTAAAACTGACTATCCTACCGATCCTCGACTTCGGCGATGTCATCTACAAAATAGCTTCCAATACTCTACTCAGCAAACTGAATGCAGTCTATCACAGTGTCATCCGTTTTGTTACCAAAGCCCCTTATACCACCCACCACTGCGACCTGTATGCTCTAGTCGGCTGGCCCTCGCTACATATTCGTAACTTAGGGAGTAAGCTTCTAATGTTAACATGCATGAAACCAAGGCTTTTACGGTTACAGAAGTCAACAAATGAGAGCACCTGGGGAGTGGGAATGGAGCTAGGCACTGCAGGACCTGGATTAACCTCTACATCACCAGAGGAACAGAGGAGAAGTAGGATAAGGGTACGGCTAAAGGCTAAACGAACTGGCTGTCAAGCACGTTCGGAACAGAGAGTAAAAGGAGCAGGTTTCTGGGAACGATAGCATAGATTCAAGGCACAGTGTCCAGACAAAGGTAAGGTAGGATGTGAGTACATTGGAGGTAAACCTAGGCATTGAGTAATGATGAGAGAGATATAGTCTCTAGAGACGTTTAAACCAGGCGATGTTATCGCATATGTAGGAGGTGGAACAACATGGTTGGTTAAGGCATATTGAACAGGGCTAGAGGCTCTACAGTGAAATAAGACAGTAATCACTAACCAGGACAGTAATGGACGAGGCATATTGATATTAGAGAGAGGCATGCGTAGCCAAGTGAACATATGGGTCCAGTGAGTGGTTGGGCTGACTGGGGACACAGCGATTCAGACAGTTAGCAGGCCAGTGCTAACAAGCTAGCAGTTAGTAGGCCGGGGCTAACAAGCTAGCAGTTAGCAGACCGGGGCAAGCAAGCTAGCAGTTAGCAGACCGGGGCAAGCAAGCTAGCAGTTAGCAAACCGGGGCAAGCAAGCTAGCAGTTAGCAGACTGGGGCTAGCAAGCTAGCAGTTAGCAGACCGGGGCTAGCAAGCTAGCAGTTAGTAGCCGGGGCTAGCAAGTTAGCAGAAGGGCCTTTGGGGGACTTTGCGATGGAGGTAAGTCTGTTTTTGCCTCTTCGTGCAGTGACGTCGATAGATCAGTCGTGGATTAGTAGGGTTCCAAGTAGCTCTAGGTAGCTAGCAGGCCGCGGTTAGCAGAATGGGCCTTCAGCGGACGTCGCGCCTGAGGGGCCTGTTGGAATCCTCGGGCAGATTATGTCGGTATTCCAGTCGTAGATGATCGGCGGGGTTCCGTGCCCCGTAATGGCAGTAGAAGGGGTCCGGATATTGTAGGCCAGGAGTGGGCTTCGGTGGTAGCCCAGGAGCCCTAGCCGGGCTAGCTTCAGGCTAATTGGTACTTGCTCCGGGATGGAAATGCTAGCCAGGAGTAGTCACCCGGGATTGCGGTTAGCTAGTTGCGAAGATCCAGATGAAAATGTTCAGAGTTTGCGGTAGAAATCCGGGGATATGGAAAGAAAAAAATAGGTCCGTTATGCTCTGGTTTGAGTCACGTTGTACGAACTGGCGAAAGCTTTCCGAGCTAAAGGTTAGCTGATGACCACTAGCAGTGGTTTCCTGACTGATAGCTGGTAGGTAATTAGCTGGCTAGCTTCAGTTGAGGGATTCCAGATCTGAAGTAATACTTTAGAAAAAAAAACAGATCCACGCCACATTGGGTGAGGCAGGTTGCAGGAGAGTATTTAGAAGTTGAGATATAGGAAAATATTTTTAAAAGATATGCGAAGAAAAATATAAAAAAAGATATATACACAAGGGACATGACAGGACAAAGACGTCTGACTGCTACACCATCTTGGATTATGTGACTAGGCATCTGTAATTATCTCTGGCCCTCTGTCTGGCCTTATCACATGTAAAATTTATGAAATAATTTAAAAAACAAAAATGTATATTATTGAAAAAATAATGACAAAGCTTTAAAACATTATCCTAAATATAAACCATCAATTTTGTGAATATGATTGGTGTTTAATATGAGGATTTTAGCATGAAATGTCCTTCATAACAATATTTTTTAAAACTTTTACTTATTTACTATGTCAATATGTATTTGTTGTCAAAGTTTTGGTGTCAAACTGGTGGCAGTTGTGAAAAAAGTCAATAGTTGGAAGAGTTGCAGAGTTCAATTAAAATAATGCCATAGTTGACAAGATGTTTTCTTCATTAATACATTTTCTCTTGAACCATATGGTCTATCTACTATAAAACTCATGGACAATATGGAAACAGCTTACATTTTTTTAAATGGGTGTGAAGGTGAGCAGCAACATGTGAAGACGCGTTTTCTCGGTGCTCAGATCCAGGGGGAACAACTTACTATTAATACTTGACCAACACCTCCCCCACCGTGTTCATTTTGTAACATTTAATTTGTAATCGAACGCAATTTCCTAACCTGCCTTTTTTTCTGAAATTTTGGGCCTTTTAATGGTAAAATGTCGAGACAACAACGCGGGCCACAAAGGAGCAGGCCTCTGCTGAAGCCTCGGGCTCACCTGACACAGACTCTGATCCCCCCGACCTAACCATGGTAATGGCAGCCATCATTAAATCTGAACAGACTGCGCTGGCTAAGGTGGAATCCTTATCCACTGACCTATCCGCACAAATAGCTATTCTCACCACCGAGGTCAACATAAAGATCGACTTCGTTAACGAAGACTTGGCGAGACATGACACCCTTAATAGCCTGGAAGATGGCGCAAATATTTACTCCGACAAAGTGGTGACACTGGAAGAGCAAGTCACCCGGCTATCATCAGATGTCGTCAAACTCACTTCCAAGGTTGAGGACCTCAAGACCAGACAGCGTTGGGGGAACGGTCACATTTTCGGCGTGAAAGAGGGACTCAAGACCGTAGGCGGAAGCAGACTGCCCTGTCCATAGCTAAACTGCTACAGGAAATTCTAGGCCTCGACTACACCCCCACCCTTGACCGTGCGCACAGAAGCATACAGTCCGCACCGAAGAATGGGGAGCCGACCAGACCCATAGTAGTTAAAATCCACTACCTTCAGGAGAAGGAGTATGTCTTCCGTAAGGCAGCGCGAGCAGCTCCCATCACCCACGACGGCCAGAATATTCACATTTACCAGGACTACACGGCAACAACCATGAAGAAGAGGTCAGCCTTCAACGAGGTGAGGGGGCTCCTACACCCCTGTCTGGACACCAAGTTTGGCATTCTTTACCCAGCTGTACTGAAGATCACTACTCCCTCCGGCGAGCAGAAGACATTCTTAGACCCAACCAAGGCCAAAGAATACATTGTCGTGCACCTACATCCACAGGAGGACAGGCGACATAATACTAATTAGCCATTGTGGGCTCATACTGTGACCCTGCACAAGCCGTGCTAACGCAACCAAGGACCAACTAGTGAATTCATATCTTGATTAGAAACGTGCCTATTTATGGGTATTTTGTTGTTAGCTGTTTTTTTAATTTTCTTTATATTTTATTACTCTGACCTTTCAGCACACTGGCCATGTGATCGTACTAACATTAATTTCTGATTACTATGACTATGCCTAATTCACATACTTTAGGCTCCACATGCTTTATCAGCTAGAATGTGAAAGGAATTAACCAAGTGGTCAAGCGTAGTCGAGTGTATGCATACTGTCAGATATTTACCCATCACTATAATATTGTTTAACACACATTCTGGCCAACCTCTATGGTCCTAATTGGGATGATGCTCAATTTTTCTCTGACCTCATCGCAACACTTCCCGACCTTAACTCTCATCATTTGATATTGGGCGGAGATTTCAATTGTGTATTGCATCCAAGTCTAGACAGATCCAAACCGAAGCCCAACAATGTAATTTCAAAATCAGGCGCAGTAATCAACTAATTTCTACAATACTATAATTTGTCTGATCCATGGAGCAGGCGCAATCCCACTGCTAAACAGAACTCTTTCTTTTCTCCAGTCCACTGCTCATACTCTAGGATTGACTTTTTCCAGCTGGACAATCTTCCTTTTGTAACTAATATCCAATATCATGGCATCATTATCTCAGACCATAGACTTGTCCAGCTAGATAACCACTTTCCGGACTGTATTGTGTCACAATGCGCGTTGTGACTTGACCCACTACTACTATCCTGTAGTGCCTTTAAAAAATACATATCAACTCACATTGATGTCTTTTTACAGATCAACTGCACCTCTGACGTGTCTCATTCTACTGTGTGGGAGTCGTTCAAAGAATATCTAAGGGGCTACATTATTTCATACACAGCGTATGACAAACAGCGCACCAAGTGCTTATTTGAGCTATCTCAACTAATTCTAGATGTGGACAACAGATATGCCTCTTCTCCAACTCCTGAACTCTACAAAGAGAGACTGCTACACCAATCGGAATTTGACAATCTTTCCACCAAACAAACGGAGCAGCTTCTGTTTAAGTCGAGGCAAAAAATGATATGAACACGGAGAGAAAGTTCTCACCAGCTTCGACAATCCGCTGCTAGCAGCACCATACCTGAAATCTCTGTTGCAGCTGATTTAACTTCTACCAATCCCAAAGAAATAAACAATAAATGTAAGTAATTCTATTTTGCTCTTTACTCGTCAGAGGCTCTTCCTGACATATCTCGTATGCATGCATTTCTAGACAGACAATCTGGACATCCCCTGCCTCAATTCAGATGACAAACCAACATGGATGCCTCAATTCGTGATGAAGCTACTCTGGCAATCCAGTCCATGCAGAGCGATAAAGCCCCTGGGCCTGATGGCTTGAATTTTATAAAGCATACTCCTCTAAATGATCCCCTATTCTCAGCTCAATGTACAATGAAATCCTTTCCAGTCAGAAACTGCCACAGACACTTACCCAGGCAACTATTTAGGTTTGGCTTAAAAAAAGACAAGAATCCCCTAGACTGTGGCTCATACCGCCCTATAAACCTTTTGTGCTGCGATTATAAAATTCTCACTAAGGTCCTCTCGTGCCGGTTAGAGACAGTGATGCCTAATATAATTAACTCTGACCAAAACTGATATATTTCAGGTAGGTAATCTTTCTATAATATGCGCTGGCTATTTAATGTGCTTTATTCTGCCCACTCAACTCTACAGCCAGAGGTCATCATCTCTCTTGATGCTGAGAAGGCTTTCTACCGGGTTGAGTGGTAATTTCTATTTACATTACTAGAGAGATCTGGGTTTGGCCCGTCATTCCTTTCCTGGATTAAGATTTTGTACTCGTCCCCAGTGGCTTCTGTTCTCACCAACAACGTTACCTCCAGCTACTTCCCTCTCCACAGGGGCGCCAGGCAGGGTTGCTGTTTATCCCCTTTCCTATTTGATATGGCTATTGAGCCTCTTGCTATCGCCCTGCGGGCGGAGGTGAGGATTAAGGGAATATTGAGGGGCAACATAACTCATAAAGTGTCCTTATATGCAGACAATCTTCTTTTATACATCGCTAACCCTGTGGAGTCTATACCCTGTCTCTTGGACATGCTACAAGGTTTTGGGACATTCTCTGGTTTTAAGTTAAACCTAACAAAAAGTGTGCTCCTCCCCATGAATCAGTTAACAGAAGAAACTGGGTATGCCAACTTCCCCATTTAAGGTGGGGCATCAGGTCTTTACTTATTTGGGGATAAAGGTCACACGCTCATTTAAGGCTCTGTTTCAACATAACTTCAAAACACTCCTGGAGCGCACTAAGCAGGATTTCATAAGGTGGTCGTCTCTTCCCATTTCATTAACAGGTCGCATTCATTCTGTTAAGAATTGTACTACCTAGATTTTTGTACTTATTCCAAATGATCACCATTTTTCTGCAAAAGACGATGTTCAAATAACTGGACAGCTACATTTCCAACTTAATTTGGAATAAGTCAAATCCATGAATGAGAAAGGTATATCTAGAGAGGCCTAAGCCCGCAGGCGGGCTAGTCCTTCCCAATTTTTTACACTTCTACTCGTCAACAAATATATCTAAATGTGTTTATTGGGTTTCTACATTTGAAAACAAGGGTGGCCCAACTTAGGCCATCATGGAGTTAGTCAAGCCTTCCAACTTCTTCGGTCTCGCTCCTGTGCTCCCCAATGCCCATGAACCTTGACACCCATGTTTTGAACTCCATTGTTAAGAACTCACTTAAAATCTGCTCCCAATTCCGAAGTCACTTTAGCCTTAAACAAGCAAGTGGCTTCTCCCAATTGACATCTAATCATCTCTTCCCAGCGTCACAGATTGACACGGCATTCCAGTTCTGGCATAGGAAGGGTCTGGTGTTTTCTTGTGACCTAGTTGTTGATAATACATTCGTCTCATTCGATACTCTGAGGGTTGACCATAATATTCCCAATACCCACTTTTTTTTAGATACAGTTGAAGTCGGAAGTTTACATACACTTAGTTTGGAGTCATTAAAACTCGTTTTTCAACCACTCCGCAAATTTCTTGTTAACAAACAATAGTTTTGGCAAGTCGGTTAGGACATCTACTGTGTGCATGACACAAGTAATTTTTCCAACAATTGTTTACAGACAGATTATTTCACTTATAATTCACTGTATCACAATTCCAGTGGGTCAGAAGTTCACATACACTAAGTTGACTGTGCCTTTAAACAGCTTGGAAAATTCCAGAAAATGATGTCATAGCTTTAGAAGTGTTGGATAGGCTAATTGACATAATTTGAGTCAATTGGAGGTGTACCTGTGGATGTATTTGAAGGCCTACCTTCAAACTCAGTGCCTCTTTGCTTGACATCATGGGAAAATCAAAAGAAATCAGCCAAGACCTCAGAAAACAAATTGTAGACCTCCACAAGTCTGGTTCATCCTTGGGAGCAATTTCCAAATGTCTGAAGGTACCACGTTCATCTGTACAAACAATAGTACGCAAGTAAACACCACACGCAGCAATCATACCGCTCAGGAAGGAGACGCGTTCTGTCGCCTAGAGATGAACGTACTTTGGTGCGAAAAGTGCAAATCAATCCCAGAACAACAGCAAAGGACCTTGTGAAGATGCTGGAGGAAACAGGTACAAAAGTATCTATATCCACAGTAAAACGAGTCCGAAAGGTCACTCAGCAAGGAAAAAGCCACTGCTCCAAAACCGCCATAAAAAAAGCCAGACTACGGTTTGGAACTGCACATGGGGACAAAGATCGTACTTTTTGGAGAAATGTCCTCTGGTCTGATGAAACAAAAATAGAACTGTTGGGCCATTATGACCATTGTTATGTTTGGAGGAAAAAGGGGGAGGCTTGCAAACTGAAGAACACCATCCCAACCATGAAGCACGGGGGTGGCAGCATCATGTTGTGAGGGTTCTTTGCTGGTGCACTTCATAAAATAGATGGCATCACGAGGGAGGGAAATTATGTGGATATATTGAAGCAACATCTCAAGACATCAGTCAGGCAGTTAAAGCTTGGTCGCAAATGAGTCTTCCAAATGCACTATGACCCCAAGCATACTTCCAAAGTTGTGGCAAAATGGCTTAAGGACAACAAAGTCAAGGTATTGGACTGGCCATCACAAAGCCTTGACCTCAATCCTATAGAAAATTTGTGGGTAGAACTGAAAAAGTGTGTGCAAGCAAGGAGGCCTACAAGCCTGACTCAGTTACACCAGCTCTGTCGGGAGGAATGGGCCAAAATTCACCCAACTAATTGTGGGAAACTTGTGGAAGGCTACCTGAAACGTTTGACCCAAGTTAAACAATTGAAAGGCAATGCTACCAAATACTAATTGAGTGTATGTAAACTTCTGACCCACTGGGAATGTGATGAAAGAAATAAAAGCTGAAATAAATCGCTCTCTCTACTATTATTCTGACATTTCACATTCTTAAAATAAAGTGGTGATCCTAACTGACATAAGGCAGGGAATCTTTACTAGGATTAAATGTCAGGAATTGTGAAAAACTGAGTTTAAAATGTATTTGGCTAAAGTGCATGTAAACTTCCGACTTCAACTGTACCTGCAAACTTGCAGCTTTGCCAAAAAACATTTCCCTTAATTTCCATTCAAGCTTACTAAGTGTCCAGTCGAGAGGTGCTTAGATCTTAACCCTTATCTGAAGGGCACAATCTCCAGATTATACAGTGGGGGAAAAAAGTATTTGATCCCCTGCTGATTTTGTACGTTTGCCCACTGACAAAGAAAGGATCAGTCTATAATTTTAATGGTAGGTTTATTTGAACAGTGAGAGACAGAATAACAACAAAAATATCCAGAAAAACGCATGTCAGAAATGTTATAAATTGATTTGCATTTTAATGAGGGAAATAAGCATTTGACCCCCTCTCAATCAGAAAGATTTCTGGCTCCCAGGTGTCTTTTATACAGGTAACGAGCTGAGATTAGGAGCACACTCTTAAAGGGAGTGCTCCTAACCGCAGCTTGTTACCTGTAAAAAAGACACCTGTCCACAGAAGCAATCAATCAATCAGATTCCAAACTCTCCACCATGGCCAAGACCAAAGAGCTCTCCAAGGATGTCAGGGACAAGATTGTAGACCTACACAAGGCTGGAATGGGCTACAAGACCATCGCCAAGCAGCTTGGTGAGAAGGTGACAACATTTGGTGCGATTATTCGCAAATGGAAGAAACACAAAAGAATCAGCCCAGAACTACATGGGAGGATCTTGTCAATGATCTCAAGGCAGCTGGGAGCATAGTCACCAAGGAAATAACTGGTAACACACTACACCGTGAAGGACTGAAATCCTGCAGCGCCCGCAAGGTCCCCCTGCTCAAGAATACATTTACATGCCCGTCTGAAGTTTGCCAATGAACACCTGAATGACTCAGAGGACAACTGGTGAAAGTGTTGTGGTCAGATGAGACCAAATTGGAGCTCTTTGACATCAACTCAACTCGCCGTGTTTGGAGGAGGAGGAATGCTGCCTATGACCCCAAGAACACCATCTCCACCGTCAAACATGGAGGTGCAAACATTATGCTTTGGGGGTGTTTTTCTGCTAAGGGGACAGGACAACTTCACCGCATCAAAGGGACGATGGACGGGCCAAGTACCGTCAAATATTGGGTGAGAACCTCCTTCCCTCAGCCAGGGCATTGAAAATGGGTCGTGGATGGGTATTCCAGCATGACAATGACCCAAAACACACGGCCAAGGCAACAAAGGAGTGGCTCAAGAAGAAGCACATTAAGGTCCTGGAGTGGCCTAGCCAGTCTCCAGACCTTAATCCCATAGAAAATCTGTGGAGGCAGTTGAAGGTTCGAGTTGCCAAACGTCAGTCTCGAAACCTTAATGACTCGGAGAAGATCTGCAAAGAGGAATGGGACAAAATCCCTCCTGAGATGTGTGCAAACCTGGTGGCCAACTACAAGAAACGTCTGACCTCTGATTGCCAACAAGGGTTTGCCACCAAGTACTAAGTCATGTTTTGCAGAAGGGTCAAATACTTATTTCCCTCATTAAAACGCAAATTATTTTATAACATTTTTGACATGGGTTTTTCTGGATTTTTTGTTGTTATTCTGTCTCTCACTGTTCAAATAAACCTACTATTAAATTTATAGACGTACAAAATCAGCAGGGGATCAAATACTTTTTCCCCCTGCTGTACGTCATAATACAGAACATTAATCCGCATTCCTTTGCAAATACAAAATCTGCATGGGAGCAAGACATAGGTGGCGAGCTACTCGATGATATATGGCAACAAAGTATTGAGCGTATCCACACAATTTTGATTAAAGTATGGGCTTATTCAGTTTAAGGTTTTGCACTGACTCCATTAATCAAATGACAGATTGGCAAAAATATACCCAAATATTGACCCCAAGTGTTTGAGATGCCACCAGAGTCCAGCGACTATGGGACACATGTTTTGGTCATGCCAATCTTTGAGTAGCCTCTGGGACCCCATTTTTGAGGCACTCTCACATATGTGTAATAAAACTGTTAGACCCAACCCGGTCACTTTCATTTTTGGGGTACTTCCCCTAGACCAGAATGCTACCTCGCTACTTGCTCGCCGCCTTGTCCTCTTTCACTGGAAGTCTGCAAAGCTGCCCTCCTTTATGCAGTGGGTTGAGGAGGTGATGTCATCTCTGCCTCTGGAGAAGTTTTGGTACACTGTGCATGGGTCCTGACAAAAGTTAGACTTAAACTGGTCCCCATTAATTCAATACGTGGAGAGCCTGTCTTTTACTTAGTGTAACTTGCATAGTTTGGTAAGCAGTCATGTCTGTTCTAGTACCCATTTGTGCTGATAAGAATTTTTATAGCATTTTTTTTCTCCATTGTTTATGTTTCTATTTTTCATTTCTATTTAACTTACATTTATAGATGCTTTGGTGGGTGGGTGGTTTGGAGGGAGGGAGGGAGGGAGGGAGGATAACGGGTTGGGGTTGTACTGTTTTAGTTTATCTGAAAATCTATAATTAAAGTAAAACAAAATAATAATACTCAACTATATATTAATATATATCTATATATATATATATATTTTTAAAAGTTATTCATGTTTTTCTGTTAATTAACCAAATTAAAGATTTCGGTAACTTTGGTAAACTACCGGTAGCGTTGCAACCCTAATCAGGATAGATAATAAAAAGAGTAAAATAAAAACAGAGTAGCAGCATATGATGAGTGTGAAAGTGTGTGTTTGATGACGGTGTTGGGGTTGTACGTGGCCACACAGTCGTGGGTGAACAGGAAGTACAGGAGAGGTTTTAAGCACAAGTCCCTGAGGGGCCCCTGTGTTGAGGGTCAGCGGGGTCGAGGTGTTGTTACCTACCCTCACCACCTGTGGCTGGCCCGTCAGGAAGTCCAGAATATATATATATATTTTTTTAACCTTTAACTAGGCAAGTCAGGCAACAAATTCTTATTTTCAATGACGGCCTAGGAACATTGGGTTAATTGCCTTGTTCAGGGGCAGAACGACATATTTTTTTACATTGTCAGCTCGGGGATTTGATCTTGCAACCTTTCGGTTACAAGTCCAATGCTCTAACCACTAGGCTATCTGCCGCCAGTTGCACAGAATCCAGTTGTACAGGGAGGGGTTCAGTCCCAGGGTCCCAAGATTGGTGATAAGTTTGGAGGGGAGTATGCTGCGCTGTAGTCTATGAACAGCAGTTATTTCCCCTCTTGTCCAGATGAGAGAGTGCAGCGTGAAGGGCAATTGAGATTGGGTCATATGGGGATCTGTTGTGGCAGTATGCGAATTGGAGTAGGTGTCTGGGATGATGGTGTTTTGTGTCATGACCAGCGTTTAAAAGCGCTTCATAATTCCAGATGTGAGTGCTACAGGGTGATAGTCATTTAGGTAGGTTACTTTGGAACTCTTAGGAACAGGGACAATGGTAGTCATCTGGAAACATGTTGGGATTACAGACTGGGACAAGGAGAGATTGAAAATGTCCTTGAAGACAATTGTCAGCTGGTCTGCGCATGCTATGTGAATGCGTCCTGGTATTAAGGCCTTGCGAGTGTTAACATGTTTAAAAGTTTTACTCACATTGGCCACAGAGTGAGATCACACATTCATCAGGAACAACAGTGGCTTTCATGCAAGACTGTGTTGTTTTCCTCAAAGTGAGCATAAAAAGGAATTTAGTTTGTTTGGGAGATCTGCATCACTAGGCATCTCACAGCTGGGTTTCCCTTTATAATTCGTTATCGTCTGCAAGACCTGCCACGTCTGAAGAGCATTGGAGCCGGTGTAATAGGATTCCACCTTCTTCCTATATAGTCCTTTTGCATATTTGATGTCTCGTCGGAGGTCGTGGCAGGGATTTCTTGTATGTGTCCATGTCAGTGTCCTGTTCCTTGTAAATGGTAGCTCTAGCCTTTAGCCCAGCGTGGATATTGTCTGTCATCCATGGTTTTTGGTTTGGATATGTTCGCATAGTCACTGTGAGAACAACGTCCATGCACCTATTGATGAAGCCCGTGACTGTTGTGGTAAACTTCTCAATGCAATCAGATGAATCTCGGAACATATCCCAGTCTGTACTAGCAAAACAGTCTTGGTCTTCTTCATCGAACCACTTCCTGTTTGAGCTTTTGTTTGTAAATAGGAAACAGGAGAATATTTTCATGGTCTGATTTGCCAAAGGAGGGACAAGGGAGGGCCTTGTATACATTTCTGTGTTTAGAATTAAACCTGGTCTAGAGTTTTAGCACCCTTAGTCGCGCAAGGGTGGTAGAAGTGAGGTAGAATGGTTTAAAGTCTCCTTGCATTAAAGTCTCCACCCACCAGAAACACTGCCTCTGGGTGTGCGGTCTGTTTGGTTGTTTATGGCCCCATACAGTTTGTTGAGCGCCAAAGCGGTGTTGGTATGTGGAGGAATGTAGACAGCCGTGATAACTACAGGTAACATTTTTGGTAGATAAAAAGGTATGCAGCTTACCATGAACTATTATATATCACGTGAGCAAAAGTCTAGAACTTTCCTTCACACTGGAAGCAGCACACCAGTTGTTGTTTATGAAGAGGCACACCCCTTTGGACTTGACTGAGGCCGCTGTCGTCCATGATTCTGCTGCATGGAGAAACCACTGAGTTCCATGTTCATAGATTCAGCCAGCCAAGTTTCTGCAAGGCACATAATATTGCAGCTTTTCAAGTCTCTCTGAACAGCTGCGTCAAAATTGAAAACCGGATTTGAAGTCGAAATTGAGGTTAGTAAACGTCAGTCTGATGTCCAGAAGTGCTTGGCGGGTCATGTGTGATAATAGCATGAATTTTCTGTACAAAAAAAGTAAAGACAAACACGAAAAAGAGTCACGAAATAGAAAAGTCGGGTCTGAACTTGTAAGATGTCGGCCTTCCCCGTCTGCGCCATCTTTTCAATCATGGTTATTGATACCAAATCATTATACTAATCAATAATATGTCAGATAAATATCATGTACATAATGAGAAACTGAATTTCTGGCCTATTTATTTGTTTCCCATATGTGCAACATTCTAGTGTTTTTTCGTTTTTTGTGGATGAAATGTGATATGTAAACAAATGAAAGTATAGAAATGTGCCTTTATTAGTTGAAAGCATGATTTAGACCTGGATGAGAGAGAACAATGTTGTGTCATGTGTTTATATATGGTGTGTTTGCTTGTTGATTGAGTGTGATATGTTGTAAATAAATAATTGTTATGAACATTTTTATTAAATACATTTAAAAAAAAGACTCCAAGCTTCTTGGCAGGAACTGGGAACACAGTGCCCTGACAGACAGACAGACTCCCACTACAACGGAGTAGACTGCTTGTCTGAGTGTTTGTCCAACACTTCATTTATCTGGCTCTCTGGTGTGTTTACAAAACACACACACACACGCACGCGCGCACACACACACACAGTCAGAGAATGGCAGGAGAGACCTACATGTGTGCCACTGCCTGCCTGTTCCCCCACATGCACAGAGCGCTTGGTCACTGCTTCTCATCTTACACACACACACACACACACACACACACACACACAGCCAAGTCTTCTCATGTTGTCCTGATGAGTCATGGCTAATCTGGAGCCCAACCCTAAACAGGCAGATAGCAGCCTCTGTATCTAGTCCACGTCACTAAGGTGAGAGAGGATACTGGTAAGGTGAACAGGACACAAGCAAAAGAGACAGGCTTAGAATTGGAGAGCGGTTGACAGTGAGTATATGTTAGGAGTTGAGCTGGCAGTGACATGATACTGTATGACTAGTAGTTAAACCTGTCACTCTTTTCATGACTTTGCCAATGGAATGAATGCCTGTGCTTGGGAAGTCTCAATTGAATTCACATGAGGAAACACACATAAAACCCAACTAAACAAACCAATCCTGACCCTTAAAGATAAGAGGACGACTGGGTGAGAGTGTGTACATGATATACTGTATATGTTCAAATAAAACAGCTTCCCCACAGAGAGAACTGACCATTTAACCCTCCTGTCAGTCCTCTTTGGAAACATGTCTGAATTATGCCAGCAGCTGAAAATCCTACAAAACATGAAGTCTAACTTTTCTGTGGACAATACCCCTCTGACACATAATCACATACTCCAGCCAGCCCTCGTCCCAGCAGCCCCAGCGATGCTACAATGAAGGGAACATAACTGGCATTCCTGTGACGTCCAGCGGAAACCATTGCCTTGCCGCTGCGATGATCGGAATCCCCAGCAGTCTCTGTGTCCAAGCTGTGTGTGTGTGTGTGTGTGTGTGTGTGTGTGTGTGTGTGTGTGTGTGTGTGTGTGTGTGTGTGTTAGTGCAGACTCCACAGTGAATTTCATAAAAATTATAATTTAACATTTAAAAAGTTATCCTTTTTAGATAAAACTATACTAAATATAATCACGTCACCAAATAACTGATTGAAACACACTATTTTGCAAAGAATGTCTACAGTAGCCTCAACAGCACTCTGTGGGGTAGCACCATGGTGTAGCCGAAGGACAGTGAGCTTCTGTCCTCCTCTGGGTTCATTGACTTCAAAACAAAACCTAGGAGGCTCATGGTTCTCACCCCCTTCCACAGACTTCCACAGTAATTATGACAACTTCCGGAGGACGTCCTCCAGCCTATCAGAGGTCTCGCAGCATGAACTGACATGTTGTCCACCCAATCAAAGAATCAGATAATTAATCTAGTACCTAAAGCATAAACTACAGCTAGCTAGCACGGCAGTGTATAAAATGTGGTGAGTAGTTGACTCAAAGAGAGAGAAAGACAATAGTTGAACAGTTTTGAACAAATTAATTTCTTACAAAATGAAGGAGAAGCAAGAGAGAAATAAGAGAGATTATCATTTCTTTTTCACTTTCACTTACTTAGGCTAAACTAGCTCGCTGCATTTGCTAGCTATGAAACACCCTGCTCAACCAGAAGGATGCTATGTTAGCTAGCTGGCTATGACTTTCCAACACAATAATGGAACTCTTCCAAGTCATGGTAAGCTTTTGGTATTACTAATTTATTGCCACCTGGGGCTGCCTGTGTAACTGCTTACTGACTGTACACTAACGTTACTGCATGATTGTAGCGGGTTTACTAACGTGTTAGTTCTATTACCTACGCTGACTATTACTTTACTTTAGCTAATATGGTGACAACGATGTAGGCTTTCACCTGGTCACATACAGCTGATGTGTTGTGCATTGAAGTCCATAAGCTAAGGGAAGAGAAGGAATACAACGTGGCTGTTATGAGAGTGGACTCTGTTTACGACTGATCAGGGGTGGATTCATTCCGCAAAATCTGTTGAAAAAAGTTTCTTAAAACGGAAGCAAACAGAACAAAACGGGGATAAACATAACTGAATTTGTCCAATAGAAACTCGTTTGCAACTGTTAGACTAATGATTACACCCTATATCAGCTAGATGCAGGCAAGAGCCTGTCACCTAAAATGTGTCTCTCGACCTGTGTGGACCTACGTTGTAAACTTTCATTCTTAGGCTAGATTGTAGCAACCTCATGACGGGAAAAATGTAAGTGTCATGTAGTAGCCTAAACCTAATCGCTGTTACATTGAACTGGGTGAATGGAAAATGAATGAGATTCATCCAATATGCTGTAATAGAAATAAGGCCATGATCATAACAAAAAAAAGGGGTCCTTCCTCAGCTTAAACGGCACTGACCACCACTGGTGTGTGTACATCCATAGAGATGCTGATGGACAGACACACATACTTCCGTAACTTGGGAAGGGAGCATAAATCTGGCATCCCTCACACACATCTTCTCCATGAGGTGTGTCAAACATTTTTCCTATATGACAGGAAACTAGGGAGCTATTGTTATGTCATGGGAAGAAAAGCTGACATGGGGCTTCACTTCCATTCAAGACTTAATTTGTCCCCTTAGGGCCATTAGTAAGGGGGCTGCCTGCCAACCAATAAAATGTTATGTATACGGGGGATACAACCATCCAAGCTCTGGAGAGTTTGTGTGGTGATTTGCCAGATTTACGCTCCCTTCCCAAGTTACAGAAGTGTGTGTGTGTACATCTGTAGAGACACCGAGGACACACACAGAGACAGAATCACTCTGCAGATAGCACTGCTGTGTGACTTGAAAAGCCATAGTCAAACGATCAACAATATAATAATACTCTTAGTAAAAAAGTTAGTTTCTACAGATTGTAAAATCAATTATGAGAACAGAAAGGTTCAGAACATTTATGAAACATTAACACAGTTGGAAAATATATGGCAATTAGAAATCAAAACTGGATGATTTTCAGAGATAGATGGGAGGGGTTGAGGGTAGCTGAAGGCTGGGACTAAAAACAAGTAAAAACAAATATAAAAGCTAACTAATGTAAAATATACTGTGTCCGTAAAAGGTACATAGTACAGTTGAAGTCCTAAGTTTTCATACACCTTAGCCAAACACAGTTAAAATCAGTTTTTCAGCTTTCATGACTGTTTTAGGTCAGTTAGGATCACCACTTTATTTTAAGAATGTGAAATGTCAGAATAATGGTAGAGAGAATGATTTATTTCAGCTTTTATTTCTTTCATCACATTCCCAGTGGGTCAGAAGTTTACATACACTCAATTAGTATTTGGTTACATTGCCTTTAAATTGTTCAACTTGGGTCAAACGTTTCGGGTAGCCTTCTACAAGCTTCCCACAATAAATTGGGTGAATTTTGGCCCATTCCTCCTGACAGAGCTGGTGTAACTGAGTCAGGTTTGTAGGCCTCCTTGCTCACACACACTTTTTCAGTTCTGCCCACAAATTGTCTATAGGACTGAGGTCAGAGCTTTGTGATGGCCACTCCAATACCTTGACTTTGTTTCCTTAAGCCATTTTGCCACAACTTTGGAAGTATGCTTGGGGTCATTGTCCATTTATAAGACCCATTTGCGACCAAGCTTTAACTTCCTGACTGGTGTCTTGAGATGTTGCTTCAATATATCCACATAATTTCCCTCCCTCATGATGCCATCTATTTTGTGAAGTGCACCAGTTCCTCCTACGGCAAAGCAGATTTTCCCATAATGTCAAGCAAAGATGCACTGAGTTTGAAGGTAGGCCTTGAAATACATCCACAGGTACACCTCCAATTGACTCAAATGATGTCAATTAGCCTATCAGACGCTTCTAAAGCCATGACATCATTTTCTGGAATTTTCCAGGCTGTTTAAAGGCACAGTCAACTTAGTGTATGTAAACTTCTGACCCACTGGAATTGTGATAGTGAATTATTTGTGAAATAGTCTTGTGTAAAATGACTTGTGTCATGCATAAGCATTATCACCTGTAGCCCAACTGATGCAGCATAGTGGCTATAAAATGTACTTAGGATGACGCATGGGGTTTGTCCATCTGCATTTACCCCCTTGGCCACAACATCCTGATTGTTGTTATAAATTATTATTATGCACTCAAAAAATATATATTTTTTTGGTTCCTATTGCAAAGTATGTCATTGCCCTTTTAAGAAGCCATTGCCTCTTTAAGAGCTCTGTTGTGAAACTGCATTTATAACACGATGCTACGTGCGCAACTGAAGACCCAGTAGCGGTGTGTGAGGAATATCACAGGGGAAGCAAAGCCAGCAACAAAAGCCATATTACAACCTGTGTGTTGTGATAATTGTGTTGTTTGCTCTATAACCTGTTAGTTCATATGCCTTGCCACCGTGATTTATAGGCCTAAGGCCAAGTAAATAAGACACAGTGACAGAATAAGAAATTCAACCACACCTTCTGTTTCATCAAAAATCCAGAGAGCAACATCTGTCCGGTGAAGTCCACAAAGCATATTACATGTAACAAACAGTTACATGACCAACAGCATGGGCAAGCAATGTTTCTGACATTGTCGGACTACTAAACAACTATTGATTTAGAACCACTGAGAGTTAACACAAGTCAACAGCGCCTCTTCAACCTCAGGAGGCTGAAGAAATTTGGCTTGTAACCTAAAACACTCGAGAGCACAATCGAGAGAGCACAATCGAGAGCATTGCCTGGTACGGCAACTGCTACGCCCACAACCGCAAGGCTCTCCAGAGGGAAGTACGGTCTGCACAACGCATTACTGGGGGCAAACTACCTGCCCTCCAGGACACCGACACCACCCGATGTCACAGGAAGGCTAAAAAGATCAACAAGGACAACAACCACCCGAGCCACTGCCTGTTCACCCCGCTATCATCCAGAAGGTGAGGTCAGTACAGGTGCATCAAAGCTGGGACCGAGAGAATGAAAAACACCTTCTATCTCAAGGCCATCAGACTGTTAAACAGCAATCACTAACAGAGTGGCTGCTGCCAACATACAGACTCAAATCTCTGGCCACTTTAATAAATGTAATAAATGGTTTTAATAAAGAATCACCAGTCACTTAAAATAACGCCACTTTAATAATGTCTACATATTCTATATTACTCATCTCATATGTATATACTGTATTCTATACCATCTACTGCATCTTGCCTATGCCGCACGGCCATCGCTCATCCATATATTTATATGTTCATATTCTTATTCATCGCTTTACATTTGTGTGTATAAGGTAGTCGTTGGGATTTGTTAGATGACATGTTAGATATTACTGCACTGTTGGAACTAGAAGCACAAGCATTTTGCTACACTCGCATTAACATCTGCTAACCATGTGTATGTGACCAATAAAATTTGATTTGATTTGTTTAGTCTAATAGTGACAACTAAAAGTTACCAAAAACAATTTGGTCCAATTAACGTAAGGTAAATATGATGTGGCTGTCCATGGTACTGATTTGTGTGTGTGCAAGCAAGCGTGCAAGTAGATAAAACATGTTGACTCACCCTACTCATAGAGAAACGCCAATGCCATCCTCTCATGTTGCTGAAACGGTATATGACTCGTCATACTGTACATGATTTTAGTTTTTGTTGTCCTAGACTACCTGGATAAAATGCTTGTTCGCTAGTCTAACTTCCTGTCATGGGCAACGATGAGCTAGCTAGTTCGCCTACTAGCTAAATCTAGCTAAATGTTGAACTTCCATTATCTCAGGCAAGGGCACAATGTATGAATTTATTGTTGGATCAGAATCGGCATTATAATTATAGCCCAAATCCCTATCTACATCCATGGCTAATTCAGGAAAGGGACAATTTTAGCTAGCTAGTCAGCCACCACAGGACAACGGCACAACTGTCAATGACAATTTGCTTTTGATGAGATTGGTGTGAAGCCAAATCCAAGCTGGCTTCCCTTGACACTTTTTTTATTGGTGCGCCAGGACCATTCACAGTTTAGCTCAACGCTGATTGGCTATTATTTTAGATATTTTTTTATTATTAAGGGAGGCCAAATGCTTGCTGACTTACCTTGCTATGGGCAGCATCCATGAATACACGCCACCGCAAAGGCCAAAACTCCTTTCAAAATAAATTTGCCACAACTGCTTTCCAAAGTGTTTTCCCGCGATTGCATTTAGAAATGTTCTGCATTTTGCATTCTGCATTTTTCCCTCCAATGGATCTCCAACCTCACCTCGAGAGGAATATTACTCTCGCATAGCACACACAACAATCCGACGAGGTAAATAGGTCAAATATTCTACTATGGGGCGGTCCGATTTTGGTTTAATAACAACATTACAAAAATAGTAGCACTGGAAAGTTCTATCCTGAGTGATAAATTATAGGCTTTGAATGACTTTGCCAGCAGCTACAGTACGCTACACACAGCTCTCTGAGTTGAGCCCTGCTGTGGTGCACATTATAGACTATTTCATTCCCTTCATCTGAACATCATTTTCAGCAACAATCATGCATGTTAGTTCAGTGCACACAACGTAACAGAGAAAATGAATTACTTGAGAATATATTTAGTATAACAGACAAGCCTTTGACTGCATTAGGCTGTCATCTCCAAACCAGCCCCCCATCCCCCCAGATAGTTTAATTGCAGATTTTTAAACGACCTCTCCAGAATCCGTATGACGAAAATCCGTCAGTGACAGAGAACATTAACCCCTGCAAATGGCACCCTATATCCTATATAGTGCACTGCCTTTGACCAAGACCCATAGCCCGACAGTGGTAAAGTTAGGTTCCACTATTTGCTACAGTGGAACACAGTGTGCCATGTCGAACCCACAGAAGGAAGAAGTGAAAGTCTGGGGGTAAAGGGCTGACATTGGGAAAAGGGCCAGTCAGTATGTTCCTCTACTGCTAAATAAGGCCTAACACACACATCCACCGCCATGGATTTGTCAACTGTCTGTCGTCGCTCTTGTCCTACTGAATACTCAACCAGTATTCCACTGTTATATTCCACCATGTTCTAGAGCTGCCAAGAGCTGTCTGTAGCAAATGACAGGCACATTATGACAGGAAACGATAATCACTCACTCATTCTGCCAAGTAACTTACAACCAGACTTTCAACCCTGACATCTTACTCTTAAATATGTGTCATAAAAGTATTGGCAGGTGTCCTGAGCCTCCAGGGAAATGGACCAGGTACAGAAGAACACAAAGTAAGGACTCACTCAGACTCAGAGCCAGTCATTTCCACTTGGACTTCAAACAACAAGACGCATGGCACGGTGCAGTGTGCTCACTTAGGCAAAATGCTGGCCAGGTCCTGGCTTGTGGCTTTGGTGCCAACAGAGTGACTGAGCAATCAATGAGTGAGTGTGTCCACTTTGGCAACATATTGGCTTGCCCTTGGCTTGTGGGCTAGGGTGCCAACAGTGGAACTGGCTTGTGGGCTACTATGGTGCCAAGTGCCAACAGCGGAGCAACAACTCAGTCCCAAACCAGAGCCCTAATGGGCTGACCGTTAACTGACTGTAACCTATCCATAACCCCCAGCAGCAGCACGGTCATCTGCAGGTTTCTGCTGTCTGGTCAGGGGCCAGGGTAACACATTAGTCACAGCCCATTCATGGTCACTTCCACAACCACTTCTCATAATACAACTCACTGGGCTGCTGCTGGCTGCTGCTGTTACTGTAGGAGGGGACACATACATGGGAGCCAAACTGGGCTTCCCTCATGCTTGTCGTGTCCCATTTCAACTGTAAAGCTGCACAACTTTAGAGGCCATAGTAGTAGGTTGTCAGCAGGAGGGCTGGCTGGGGTTTGGGAACAGTGTGGGAGAGGTGTGGAATGGTTAAGAGATGTATTCACACACACACAGTAGGCCTCCCAGGGATGGGTGAGATCCTGTGGTGAGAGGGGTTGGGGTGTGGGGAGGAAGAGGGAATGGGGGGTGGGGTCTGACGGAGGGATGGGCTCAGTGATTTATCCATGTGGGCTGGCCACATTACCTCATCTGAGCCCCATCCACCCATCTCTACCCCGTCTCCACCCCCCAAGCCGTAATGGCACCAGCCTCCACATTCAATCTCTAACCCCCCCCCACACACACACACAGAGACAGACAGAGACAGACAGAGACAGACAGACAGACAGAGACAGACAGACAGAGAGAGACAGACAGAGAGACAGAGAGACAGAGACAGACAGACAGAGAGAGACAGACAGAGACAGAGAGACAGACAGAGACAGAGACAGAGACAGAGAGAGAGAGAGAGAGAGAGAGAGAGAGAGAGAGAGAGAGAGAGAGAGAGAGAAAGAGAGAAAGAGAGAAAGAGAAAGAAAGAGAGAGAAAGAGAGAGAAAGAGAGAGAAAGAGAGAGAGAGAGAGAGAGAAAGAGAGACAGAGACAGAGAGAACAGCAAAAACATATACATGATCAAATAGAAATCTTCGAATCAGCTATTAATAGACCAGAACCCACTGGATTCACCAATTACATTGAATGAACTACAGGACAAAATAGAAACCCTCCAACCCAAAACGGCCTGTGGTGTTGATAGTGTCCTGAATGGAATGATAAAATATACAGATCGCAAATTCCAATTGGCTATACTTAAACTCTTTAACATTAGCTCTGGCATCTTCCCTAATATTCGGAACCAAGGGCTGATCACCCAAACCCACAAAAGTGGAGTCAAATTTGACCCCAATAACTGCCGTGGGATATGCGTCAACAGCAACCTTGAGAAAATCCTCTGCGTTATCATTAACAGCAGACTCATATTTCCTCAGCGAAAACAATGTACTGAGCAAATGTCAAATTGGTTTTTGACCAAATGCAAGCAGAGCAGAATTACGCTGATACCCGCTAATTATCAAAATACAGAAAAGAGCTGTTCAAAATTCTACAACCACCGAAAAGGAAGCAATTACCAAACCTTCCATAACAAATCCATCACCTGAAACTGGAGAAGAGTCCCCTAAGCTAGCTGGTCCTGGGGCTCTGTTCACAAACACAAACAGACCCCACAGAGCCCCAGGACAGCAACACAATTTGACCATATCATGAGAAAACAAAAAGATAATTACTTGACACATTGGAAATAATTAACAAAAAACTAGGCAAACTAGCTATTTGGCCCTAAACAGACTGTACACAGTGACAGAATACCAGACCACTGTGACTGACCCGAAATTACGGAAAGCTTTGAAAGCTATGTACAGATTCACTGAGCATAGCTTTGCTATTGAGAAAGGCCGTCGTAGGCAGACCTGGCTCTCAAGAAAAGACAGGCTATGTGCACACTTCCAACGAAATGAGGTGGAAACTGAGCTGCACTTCCTAACCTCCTGCAAAATGTATGACCATATTAGAGACACATATTTCCCTCAGATCACACAGGCCCACAGAGAATTCGAAAACAAATCCAAATTTTGATAAACTCCTATATCTATTGGGTGAAATAGCAAAGTGTGCAATCACATCAGCAATATTTGTGACCTTTTGCCACAAGAAAAGGGCAACCAGTGAAGAACAAACACCATTGTAAATACAACCCATATTTATGTTTATTTTCCCTTTTGTACTTTAACAATTTGCACATCGTAACACTGTATATAGACATAATATGACATTGGAAATGTCTTTATTCCTTTGGAACTTTTGTGAGTGTAATGTGTACTGTTCATTTTTTTATTGTTTATTTCACTTTTGTTTATCTATTTCATTTGCTTTGGTAATGTAAACGTTTGTTTCCCATGCCAATAAAGCCCCTTAAATTGAAAAAAGCGAGGGAGAGCAAGAGAGGAGCTGATGAATAATATGGGGAGTAAATATACAGCAACATGATTACATATCATACATACTGTACCATTTTGATGTATACAGCAACATGATTACTGTCTGTGGTTACCCCCTCTTCCCCTTTGAGGGACTGATATACAAAATCAATATGTGGGTCATTCAGAAGTGATGCAAATTGGGGGTTGGAGAAAAACGCTAATTTGTATCCAATTTTTTCTAATCTTTCAACACGTTTTCCAACAAACAATGGCTTGCTAAAGTATTCACCCCCCATGGCATTTTTCATATTTTGTTGCCTTACAACCTGGAAAAAACTAATATTTTGGGTGGGGGGGGGGGTTGTATCATTTTATTTACACAACATATCTACAGTACCACTTTGAAGATGCAATATTATTTATTGTGAAACAAACAAGAAATAAGACAAAAAAACAGAAAACTTGAGCACGCATAACTATTCACTCCCCAAAGTCAATACTTTGTAGAGCCACCTTTTGAAGCAATTATAGCTGCATGTATCTTGGGGTATGCCTCTATCAGCTTGGCACATCTAGCCACTGGGATTTTTGCCCATTCTTCAAGGCAAAACTGCTCCAGCTCCTTCAAGTTGGATGGGTTCTGCTGGTGTACAGCAATCTATATGTCATACCACAGATTCTCAATTGGATTGAGGTCTGGGCTTTGACTAGGCCATTCCAAGACATTAAAATGTTTCCCCTTAAACCACTCGAGTGTTGATTAAGCAGTATGCTTAGGGTCATTGTCCTGCTGGAAGGTGAACCTCCGTCCCAGTCTCAAATCTCTGGAAGACTAAAATAGTTTTCCCTCAATAATTTCCCTGTATTTAGCGCCATCCATCATTCCTTCAATTCTGACCAATTTCCCAGTCCCGCCGATGAAAAATGTGTGACAGATCATGTGACACATATGGCACACAGGTGGACTTTATTTAACTAATTATGTGACTTCTGAAGGTAACTGGTTGCACCAGATCACTGAAATCCAAGATGGCGTAGCAGTCAGACGTCTGTTGTCTTGTCCCTTCCCATGTATGTATGTATGTATGTATGTATGTATGTATGTATGTATGTATGTATGTATGTATGTATGTATGTATGTATGTATGTATGTATGTATGTATGTATGTATGTATGTATGTATGTATGCATGCATGCATGTATGTTTTTTTAAATCTCAATTCCCATCTATGGACTGAACATACTCTCCTGCAACCCGCCTCAACCAATGTGGTACGGATCTGCTATTTCTTTACACTTTAGAACCGGAACCCCCATCAGAAGCTAGCCAGCTAACTAGCTACTAGTCAGTTAGCCACTGCTAGCGGTCATCACCGGTAACTCGGATATCAGCCAGTCTCAGCCCGGTCAATTCCTGCCAGTCTGCACAGCGCGATATCAACCCAGAGCATATCGGACTGTTTTTTCTTGACCACATCTTCAGATTCCTACCGCAAGCCCTGAACCTTTACAACGGATAATCGCAGCTAGCTAGCTGCTATCCGAGTGGCTACTCCTGGCTAACGTCCTGAAGAAAGCGAGCTGTAGAGGTCCAACAGCCAATTTCTTGGGCTACAATACCTATAATTTGCCAATTGGCCTGGAACATTTTACTTCCGACACGGAGCCCCGCCGATCCATCATGACTGGTCTGCTGACATAACCGTCCGAGGGGGTTTCAACAGGCTCGTCCATCGCAACATCCCCCGAAGGCCCTTCTGCTAGCCCCGGGCCACTAGCTGTCTGAATCACCGTGTCTCCAGCTCGCCTAGCTACTCACTGGACCCTATGATCACTCGGCTAAGCAAGCCTCTCCCTAATGTCAATATGCCTTGTCCATTGCTGTTTTAGTTAGTGATTGTCTTATTTCACTGTAGATCCCCCAGCCCTGCTCAATATGCCTTAGCTAGCCCTTTTGTTCCACCCCCCACACATGCGGTGACTTCACCTGGCTTAAATGGTGCCTCTAGAGACAAAACCTCTCTCATCGTCACTCAATGCATAGGTTAACCTCCACTGTACTCACATCCTACCATACCCTTGTCTATACATTATGCCTTGAATCTATTTCTTCCGTGCCCAGAAAACTGCTCCTTTTACTCTCTGGTTCGAATGCACTAGACGACCAGTTCTTATAGCCTCTAGCCTTACCCTTAGCCTACTCCTCCTTTGCTCCTCTGGTGATGAGGAGGTTAACTCAGGCCCTGCAGCACCTAGCTCCACTCCCATTCTCCAGGCTCTCTCATTTGTTGACTTCTGTAACCGTAAAAGCCTTGGTTTCATGCATGTTAACATTAGAAGCCTCCTCCCTAAGTTTGTTTTATTCACTGCTTTAGCACACTCTGCCAACCCGGATGTCCTAGCCGTGTCTGAATTCTGGCTTAGGAAGGCCACCAAAAATCCCTAACCCTAACTATAACATTTTCTGACAAGATAGAACTGCCCAAGGGGGTGGAGTTGCAATCTACTGTAGAGATAGCCTGCAGAGTTCTGTCATACTATCCAGGTCTGTGCCCAAACAATTGAAGCTTGTACTTTTAAAAATTCACCTTTCCAGAAATAAGTCTCTCACTGTTGCCGCTTGTTATAGACCCCCTTCAGCCCCCAGCTGTGCCCTGGACACCATATGTGAATTGATTGCCCCACATCTATCTTCAGAGTTCATACTGTTAGGTGACCCAAACTGAACACCCCGGCCGTCCTACAATCTAAGCTAGATGCCTTCAATCTCACACAAATGATCAAGGAACCTACCAGGTACAACCCTAAATCCGTAACCATGGGCATCTTCATAGATCATTCCAATCAACTTGCCCTCTAAATACACCTTTGCTGTCTTCAACCAGGATCTCAGCATTCATTGCCTGCGTACGTAATGGGTCCGCGGTCAAATGACCACCTGTCATCACTGTCAAACGCTAAACACTAAAACACTTCAGCGAGCAGGCCCTTTCTAATCGACCCGTCCCGGGTATCCTGGAAGGATATTGACCTCATCAGTAGAGGATGCCTGGTTGCTCTTTAAAAAGTGCTTTCCTCTCCATCTTAAATATTAAGCATTCCCCATTCAAAAAATGTAGAACTAAGAACAGATATAGCCCTTGGTTCACAAAAACATCCTGTGGCAACTTTTCAGGGAAGTCAGGAACCAATATACTCAGTCAGTTAGGAAAGCTAAGGCTAGCTTTCAAACAGAAATGTGCATCCTGTAGCACAAATTCCAAAAAGTTTTGGGCCACTGTAAAGTCCATTGAGAATAAGAGCACCTCCTCCCAGCTGCCCACTGCACTGAGGATAGGAAATATTGTCACCACGAATAAATCTACGATAATCGATAATTTCAATAAGCATTTTTCTACGGCTGGCCTTGCTTTCCATCTGGCTACCCCTACCCCGGCCAACATCTCAGCACCCCCTGCAGAAACAAACTCATTGCCTCTTTGCTTGACATCATGGGAAAATCAAAAGAAATCAGTCAAGACCAGAAAAAAAAAATTGTAGACCTCCAGAAGTCTGGTTCATCCTTGGGAGCAATTTCCAAACGCCTGAAGGTACCACGTTCATCTGTACAAACAATAGTACGCAAGTATAAAAACCATGGAACCATGCTGTGGTGCGAAAAGTGCAAATCAATCCCAGAACAACAGCAAAGGACCTTGTGAAGATGTTGGAGGAAACAGGTACTAAAGTATGTATATCCACAGTAAAACGAGTCCTATATCGACATAACCTGAAAGGCCGCTCAGCAAGGAAGAAGCCACTGCTCCAAAACCGCCATAAAAAAAGCCAGACTACGGTTTGCAACTGCACATGGGGACAAAGATCGTACTTTTGGAAAAATGTCCTCCGGTCTGATGAAACAAAAATAGAACTGCTTGGCCATAATGACCATCGTTATGTTTGGAGGAAAAAGGGGGAGGCTTGCAAGCCGAAGAACACCATGCCAACCGTGAAGCACGAGGGTGGCAGCTTGTAAACCAACAATTAAGGTTATATCCAGGAGCCAAGACCAAGATTTAAACCAGGACATTGGTCCCACCCCCAGAACCAGTGAGTTGAGACCATGAGATCAGGAGTCCATGGGCCCTTTCTTCAATTGTAAGAAACTTAAGTAGAGCAAACTCGAGTACAGTACAGTACAGTAGAGCCATGCTGGAGAGGGGTGCAATCCCATCACCTGGTGATATTGGTAGGGGTGTGACTTAAGACACATTCACATTAGGGCTCCCGAGTGACGCAGCGGTCTAAGGTACTGATCTTAGTGTTCGAATCCAGGCTGCATCACAACCGTCTATGATTGGGAGTCCCATAGGGTAGTGCACAATTGGCCCAGTGTCGTCCGGGTTTGGCAGGTGTAGGCCGTCATTGTAAATAAGAATTTGTTCTTAACTGACTTTCCTAGTTAAATAAAGGTTAAAAAAAGTAATTTAATGTGTGTTTTGGTAGTGACAAAAGGTGGGACAGCATATTTTTTGAAAAGATGTTTAAAAATAAATACAACTACTAATTAGATCAGTAGACTGTATTTCAATGTAATAATAGAACAACAAGATGTTCTATTGAAATAATAGTGTAAAGAAATTGTTATATTTTCAAACATGAAGCCAGGGTTTGGGACAGCCAACTCTCAATAGAAATAGGTGATGACTTTGTACTATATTAATTAACAATATGTTGGTTACTGACTTGGTTTGAATTAAGTTTTTTCAAAATTTTCTTTGGGGGGGGGGGTAGGACAGCAATTTACACCACTTCTGTAGAATTCCTCATTTCCATGCAGTTTAAAACCATCCCAGCGTCATGCTAACCAAATGAACTACTGCCTGTGCTAGGATTTTCTCAGCTCCTCTGGTTGGTTCAAACTGTCAGGTCTGGTCTGGTCTGGTCTGGTTGGGTTTGGCCTCCTGTGGTAGCCGTGATTCTGCCATTCCAGAAGGGTTACACATTGACGAACCCCACTCTGGTCTAGCATGGCTTCCTTCCTCTGAGGGGGACTGGCTGTGTGGCTTTCTTTCACAGTGAGAGGCTGTTGTGTTTGGTGTTAACAATGGTCCTGTTCCTTCTCTGTCCAGTTAAGGAGAGGCTGGTAGACATACTCAGCCACATGCCTCAGATGACCGAGTTGTGCGATAGAAATTGTTGCGAGTGTGATTCAGCAGTTCTAAACACACACGCGCACACACAAACACTAACCCAGTGTTCTTATTTCCACATCTCTCTGGCATGCCGCTTTGATGGGACTATAGGAGTAAGTCCCAAGATGTTTTACCAAGCAGCAGACTCAAGCTATAGACACCCAAAAGACTGCAAGTGCGCTAGTCCAACGTCACTTTGACCGTACCTGCATCGTTCACCAGCAGCCCCAAACATCTAACGAACAAGCTACAGACCAGCCAAAACAAGCCAACCTGTGCTGAGCAGCAATGAATGAATGAATGAATCAACGGATGAATGAAGACATTTGTGCCTCTTGTTTATGCCCTTCAGAAACACACACGCTTTTGTGCCCTGTTTTCCATTGAGGCTTACTACCGTTTGGTTGGACAATAGCCCCCAGAGCAGCTGTGGCACACATGAACCCTGAAACTGCCACCACCTCCGGGGGCGTGAAACGCCTGACTAGACCAGCACAGTCAGGTCAACTTTATAATGCTGTAACTAATGCAGCTTTTTAGTAGGTTAGGATCAAAGATCAGATTCAGTTCTATAAAGCCCACTACTATGCAGCTCAAAATAAATACAGTAGGCCAATTGCTTCAAATTGACTTAGATCCATTTGATTTGAAGTAAAGATCTATTTCAAATGTGCCAATGGATGAAGTGACATTGAAAAGGATTGTGAAGTCAGGTGACAGGAAGGTTTACAAAGGGGTTTGAACATGATCTTGGTGTGTCACTACAGCACAAAGACAACAAACAAAGCACCAGTTCTAACACCAGAAAATAGATGGACGGCCACAGGTTTCCTCTGCCACCTTTGACACGGAGAGTAAGCATGCAAACACGCTCACACACACACACACACACACACACACACACCTGCCAGAGCACTCCCCCTCCTTCACCACAAGAGTGTGTCTGTGTAGCCCCCCCCATCCACTACTAAGATGTGGTTTCAGTGAGCCGGCAGATAGCAGACACAGGGCCGTGACTCACAGCTCACTGACACAAAGACCCAGGGGCTCTGTAAAGGGGCTCTATTGTGTAGCACTGCGTTGTGACGTGTTGGGAGGGTTGGCCAGCGGTCAGCCACCTGGCCCCTGCCCTGACTATAGGCAGGGGCCAGCGGTCAGCCACCTGGCCCCTGCCCTGACTATAGGCAGGTAAGTACAGATAACTTGTCAGCCACAGAGCCACATCACTACTGCACCACCTTAAGTTACACTGAGTCTCTGGGACTGGATAACAACTCGTGTGTGTGTGTGTGTGTGTGTGTGTGTGTGTGTGTGTGTGTGTGTTTCTCCGTGTCAAAGGTGGCAGAGGAAACCTGTGGCGCCCCCCCTTGGGTTGTGCCGTGGCGGACATCTTTGTGGGCTATACTCGGCCTTGTCTTCGGACGGTAAGTTGGTGGTTGTAGATATCCCTCTAGTGGTGTGGGGGCTGTGCTTTGGCAAAGTGGGTGGGGTTATATCCTGCCTGTTTGGCCCTGTCCGGGGGTATCATCGGATGGGGCCACAGTGTCTTCTGATCCCTCCTGTCTCAGCCTCCAGTATTTATGCTGCAGTAGTTTATGTGTCGGGGGGCTAGGGTCAGTCTGTTACATCTGGAGTATTCTCTTGTCTTATCCAGTGTCCTGTGTGAATGTAAATATGCTCTCTCTAATTCTCTCTTTCTTTCTTTCTTTCTTTCTCTCGGAGGACCTGAGCCCTAGGACTACCTGGCATGATGACTCCTTGCTGTCCCCAGTCCACCTGGCCATGCTGCTGCTCCAGTTTCAACTGTTCTGCCTGCGGCTACGGAACCCTGACCTGTTCACCGGACGTGCTTGTTGCACCCTCGACAATTACTATGATTATTATTATTTGACCATGCTGGTCATTTACGAACATTTTAACATCTTGACCATGTTCTGTTATAATATCCACCCGGCACAGCCAGAAGAGGACTGGCCACCCCTCATAGCCTGGTTCCTCTCTAGGTTTCTTCCTAGGTTTTTGGCCTTTCTCAGGAGTTTTTCCTAGGGAGTTTTTCCCAGCCACCGTGCTTCTTTCACATGCATTGCTTGCTGTTTGGGGTTTTAGGCTGGGTTTCTGTACAGCACTTTGAGATTTCAGCTGATGTACGAAGGGTTATATAAATAAATTTGATTTGATTTGATTTCAGAGGAAGTGTCAGTGTGGTTGTAATGGAGTCTGGTCATGTGAACTTTGTTTCTCTGGATGAATGTGAATAAGTGTGTACATGAATGTTGATTGTCACCAAAACTTCTAATGCCGGGCAGACACTACACGACTTTTAAAATCCTAACGTCGCTGAGCCTCTCACATTAAACAAACGTCTTTCCTGTCGTTTTTTGTCTTGCCAACTTAGTGGTGGGCACACTAAACGATGTGGCACAGACAGGGGGTCACACACTACAAGATTATTCACTTGGTCATGAGGATTGTCGATACCACGCTGCCTCACAAAAACAAGGATGTGATTAGATAGCTAGAACGAGCTGTGGCTCAAAGCAGCATCATAAACGTTTTCAGTCAGATACTCACGTTTGCCATTCAAAGGTGAAATACCTAGCCAATACATTTTGAATTGAATAACATTGTGTGTAAAGAGCTCGTCAGAGCTGTAACGATTTGACACTTTGGCAAGTACAAATGCATACTAGTTGTAGACTCTCCTGTTCGAGAGTCAACACACATTCTGGGTGATGCGATAAAACGTCATCTCACTGGCTTCTTCTCTGGCGAGCTCTCATTGGCTATTGCTGATCACCGTTCTCAAATCTTGTCGTTGCATAGCTCACACTACAAGAGCATTGCAGATTGTGCCGATAAAATCAAACATGTTTGAAAATATTGGGACGTCTGGACGGGATCGGTAGCTCTCAGATTGCATCTCTGACCCCTTGGAGATTTTGCAGCTAAATCGGGGCAAATATTGCAGAGTGTACACCCAGCTTAACAAGACAATAGTCCAGCACTGATACAACTGAGTGGAAAGATACTGCAGATCTTGGTTGGCGCTCTCTGAGACAGTTGTCGTTAATTTCAGCTGTGTTGGTCATCATAATTACCAACAGTAAAACTTAATTTCAGGGGAAATCTGTATACGCTATGCAAACCTTTCTACAACGTGTAATTTAGACAATCCTACGCGAGGCTGGATATAGAAAACTACAGAATGCCTCCTTTAGTTAGCCAATCCATTGGGTTACTTCTGAAAGATAAGACATGGTAAATCACACTGCTTAGACAAGCTACAAAACACTCGTGTTTTTATTATCCCAAGTACAGATAGCATTTTCTGGAGGTTTAGCTGCCAGTATGGTGATAGCCATAAAGAGTGCACACACAGGTCGTTCCCACGAAATGAGTGCCTTTTGCGTCCCTTTGATAAGTAGAAATTGTGCACCAAAGCTTGCTGTAATTGAAGTGCCCTTTAATATAGACCACATGGACAATTTAATAAAGTACCCCTTGCTCAGCATTTTGACATGTCCCTTGGTGCACCCTCTGTGACTTCTAGGATGATTTGAATCCACTTAATCCCAAAATGTCTCCAAGTTTCACCATCATTATAACACCCCAGTTATTTTTGTTTTGCTTTGACAAAGTCCTTTCTGGAGATTAATATTGATTTCATGTGATTAGTGATTCTGTCCCTCATGTTCAGGTCAACCCTGTTACGTGAACTGAACTCTCGTTTTAATGTGGTGAAACTATGCCTTAAAAAAATGACATGTTCTAAAGAAATATTAGACATCTAACTGTCTGACCATAGTGTAAAAGCAGATAAGCTAGTTTTACTCCTTTTGGCCATGTTCTGGTGATTTGTGGTAGAAAAGTGAATGGGTCGAACATAACATTTCAACCCTGTTACCCGCAGACAGCCAGGCTAAAAACGTTTTAACAATTATTTATTTTTTGTGAAGCTTACTTTAAATTGCCTCTCCCTGTTGCACAAACTTTTATTCCCCCTGTCATAAGGGGATTTATGGCTGTTTTAAAATGAAATCGTCAACCCTGTTAAAATCAAACCTGTTACTTTATTTGGCACTTAATAGTATTACTACAGTATATATTTAACCTCGAGATGGGAAAACTTGTTTTTATGAATTTGAACATGTGCTCTTCATGACAGATTGTTAAAATGAGGTGAAATCAAGTTACACTACTCACAAGGCACCCAATTGGTGGAATGACCCCCCCCCCCCCACACACACACACACACACACACACACAAAAAGGACAAGTCTCAGAAATAGCGTCGAGGGGGTGAATGGGTTTGGGACTACCCTGGCCTGGTTGCGTTTATCCAAACACAAATGTGTTAGACTTGGAATATAATGGTTTTTTGAATACATTGTTGCTGTTGATTTACTGTTAATCACAGCAATTTTCTAAGCTGCCCATAATTACTTAATGACAACAGCCATTACTGAATGCAATTTAATGGTGGATGACTCAAATGAGCTCTCATCAAAACTATTTACAGCTTCGCCTAGATTTCCCCAAGTCTCAGTCATCCATTCCAGGCCCATTAAAACTGGATTTAAATGGTATACTGACACATCATCCGTGGTTGACACTAGAAAACACACAATACAATCTTCCATGATTTAGGAGGACGTCACAAACACACACAAAACTGCTCTGGATGCTGTGACGAGAGGGAAATCCCTCATAGTCTTCATCATCATCATAGTTGCTGATGGGCTCAGGTATAGGACAAAGACGTAGATCCGTCTGTAGGATGTGTGTATTCTGGAATCTAAAGCCCCTGGGAGTGGAGAATGTTGTGTCCGAGATCCAGCTATTGGGGAACCACGCCTCAGCAAGTCACAGCGACTCTCTCCCTCCCCCTTCCTCCATCCCTGCCTCCCCTTCTCACGTGGCCTGGCACAGGGAGAGACAGAGAGCAGAGGGACAGACCCCCCACCCCACCCCAGGCCCCTGCTGTGAGAGCTGTGCCCGCTGTGTGGGTGGAGGGGTAGAGAGTGTTGGTAAAGAGGAGACAGGCTGGAAATAAAGGCCTGTGTTGCTGGAGCAGATGGGCCAGAAGCAGGAGTGCTGAGTCATGTGTCTGAGCTGAGACTAAACACATACACACACTAGGAGAACTACAGCCATCACAGCCTCTCTGCCTAACCTTGAAATCAGATCTACCCTCTGGTTTTGAGATGCATTGACAACTCTATTGTTTTCAAGAGCAGTTACCCTCTCCCTCTAAGTAGCTTGGTGAATCATGAGTCCACTCCAACCGAAGGCAGAAGAGGTGTGTGTGTGTGTGTGTGTGTGTGTGTGCGCGCGCGCATGGGTGGTGTGTGCGTTTCTCCAACAGCCAGTCGTGTCCATGTACACTACCATTCAAAAGTTTGGGGTTACTTAGAAATGTCCTTGTTTTTTAAAGAAAAGCGCCTTTTTTGTTTGATTGATCAGAAATACAGTGTAGACACTGTTAATGTTATAAATGACTATTGTAGCTGGAAACTGCAGATTTTTTAATGGAATATCTACATAGATGTACAGAGGCCCATTATCAGCAACCAACACTCCTGTGTTCCGATGGCACGTTGTGTTAGCTAATTCAAGTTTATCATTTTAACCTGTTGGGGCTAGGGGGCAGTATTTGCACGGCCGGAAAAAAAACGTACCCGATTTAATCTGGTTACTACTCCTGCCCAGTAACTAGAATATGCATATAATTGTTTGATTTGGATCAAAAACACCCTAAAGTTTCTAAAACTGTTTGAATGGTGTCTGTGAGTATAACAGAACTCATTTGGCAGGCCAAAACCTGAGAAGATTCCAAACAGGAAGCGCCCTCTCTGACCATTTCTTGGCCTTCTTTGTCATCTCTATCCAAAACAGGGGATCTCTGCTGTAACGTGACATTTTCTAATGCTCCCATAGGCTCTCAGAAGGTGGCAGAACGTTGAATGATGACTTTAAAGGCCATAGCTGAAAAACAGTAGCGCATTTGGTAAGTGGTCGATCTGAGAACAATGAGACTGGTGCGCGTGTGCACGAGACGACTCCATGTTTACATTTTCAGTCTTTGAACGAAAACAACGACTCCCGGTCGGAATATTATCGTTTTTTTACGAGAAAAATCGCATAAAAATTGATTTTAAACAGCATTTGACATGCTTTGAAGTACGGTAATGGAATATTTTGAATTTTTTTGTCACGAAACGCGCCGGGCGCGTCACCCTTCTTTACCCTTCGGATAGTGTCTTGAACGCACAAACAAAACGCCGCTATTTGGATATAACTATGGATTATTTGGAACCAAACCAATATTTGTTATTGAAGTAGAAGTCCTGGGAGTGCATTCGGACGAAGAACAGCAAAGGTAATCCAATTTTTCTTATAGTAAATCTGAGTTTGGTGAGTACCAAACTTGGTGGGTGTCAAAATAGCTAGCCTGTGATGGCCGGGCTATCTACTCAGAATATTGCAAAATGTGCTTTCACCGAAAAGCTATTTTAAAATCGGACACAGTGATTGCATAAAGGAGTTCTGTATCTATAATTCTTAAAATAATTGTTATGTTTTTTGTGAACGTTTATCGTGAGTAATTTAGTAAATTCACCGGGAATGCTAGTCGCATGCTAATGTAAAAAGCTGGTTTTTGATATAAATATGAACTTGATTGAACAAAACATGCATGTATTGTATAACAATGTCCTAGGAGTGTCATCTGATGAAGATCATCAAAGGTTAGTGCTGCATTTAGCTGTGGTTTTGGTTTTTGTGACATTATATGCTAGCTTGAAAAATGGGTGTCTGATTATTTCTGGCTGGGTACTCTGCTGACATAATCTAATGTTTTGCTTTCGTTGTAAAGCCTTTTTGAAATCGGACAGTGTGGTTAGATTAACGAGTCTTGTCTTTAAAATGGTGTAAAATAGTCATATGTTTGAGATATTGAAGTAATAGCATTTCTAAGGTATTTGAATATCGCGCTGTTGACTAGGGTGGGACGTTTGCCCAGAGAGGTTAAAAGGCTAATTGATCATTAGAAAACCCTTTTGCAATTATGTTAGCACAGCTGAAAACTGTTGTCCTAATTAAAAAAGCAATTAAACTGGCCTTCTTTAGACTAGTTGAGTATCTGGAGCATCAGCATTTGTGGGTTCGATTACAGGCTCAAAATGGCCAGAAACAAAGAACTTTCTTCTGAAACTCGTCAGTCTATTCTTGTTCTGAGAAATGAAGGCTATTCCATTGTGAGAAATTGCCAAGAAACTGAAGATCTCGTACAACGCTGTGTACTACTCCCTTCACAGAACAGTGCAAACTGTCTCAAACCAGAATAGAAAGAGGAGTGCGAGGCCCCAGTGCACAACTGAGTAAGAGGACAAGTACATTAGAGTGTCTAGTTTGAGAAACAGACGCCTCACAAGTCCTCAATTGGCAGCTTCATTAAAACACCAGTTTCAACGTCAACAGTGAAGAGGCGACTCCGGGATGCTGGCCTTCTAGGTAGAGTTGCAAAGAAAAAGCCATATGTCAGACTGGCCAATAAAAATAAAAGATTAAGATGGGCAAAAGAACACAGACACGGGACAGAGGAAGATTGGAAAAAAGCGTTATGGACAGACAAATCTAACTTTTAGGTGTTCGGATCACAAAGAAGAACATTCGTGAGATGCAGAAAAAAATGAAAAGATGCTGGAGGAGTGCTTGACGCCATCTGTCAAGCATGGTGGAGGCAATGTGATGGTCTGGGGGTGCTTTGGTGGTGGTAAAGTGGGAGATTTGTACAGGGTAAAAGGGATCTTGAAGAAGGAAGGCTGTCACTCCATTTTGCAACGCCATGCCATACCCTGTGGACGGCGCTTAATTGGAGCCAATTTCCTACTACAACAGGACAATGACCCAAAACACAGCTCCAAACTATGCAATAACTATTTAGAGAAGAAGCAGTAAGCTGGTATTCTGTCTTTAATGGAGTGACCAGCACAGTCACCGGATCTCAACCCTATTGAGCTGTTGTGGGAGCAGCTTGACCGTATGGTACGTAAGAAGTGCCCATCAAGCCAATCCAACTTGTGGGAGGTGCTTCAGGAAGCATGGGGTGAAATCTCTTCAGATTACCTCAACAAATTGACAACTAGAATGCCAAAAGGTCTGCAAGGCTGTAATTGCTGCAAATGGAGGATTCTTTGACAAAAGCAAAGTTTGAAGGACACAATTGTTATTTCAATTGAAAATCATTATTTATAACCTTGTCAACATCTTGACTATATTTCCAATTCATTTTGCGACTCATTTCATGCATGTTTTCATGAAAAACAAGGAAATTTCTAAGCGACCCCAAACTTTTGAATGGTAGTGTATACTCAAACTCTCCCAGTCTCACTTTGACACAAACACAAAATGAGACAAGTGCAGCAATTGCCAATGTCAGTGAACAGGAGTCTCCACTTCACTGTCTGAGTGAGTCAGTCAGGACATCAGCATTGACTCTACCTCCCTATGCTGGGTGCTGATGGTATTACATAATACCAGAATATATGGAATCAGCAGTGTTCAGGAGAATGCAACATTCTGTACAATTCAGACAGTGATGACTAAAGTCACAAAAAAAGACAACCTTCTAGAACACACACAGACACACTCACAAACATATATATCTCACTCCACTATGTCAGACAATGGAAGTGAAAGTCACATGACAATACTCATGTAGTGAAATAGTCACATGCTTGCTGACACCAGAGTAGTGAATGAATATGTCACATGACGACACTCAGTCACAGGACGCCTCATAAGCAGAGCCCTTTATGTCCACAGGAAGCTCTGGTTGATGACCTCTCAGTGACTTCCTATAGGAATGCTATAACTGAGTCCAATGGTCTTATGCTGCATTCACGTGCTAGTCGGAACTAGGAAACTCAGAATTGTCCTACTTATAAACCCGTTGTAGAAACATGAGCTCTGAGTTTCCCACTTGAAAGTATCAGAATCAACCAATATGAAGCTTTACGCAAATAACTTACCTTAATTTTAGGCCTAAGTTTCCAATAGCATGTGAACGCAGCATTACCTCCTAAAGGAGAAAATGCCCAGCAAACTGGGAACCTTTCCAGGACATTAGCTAGGATTCCCATTAAATTCTACTTAGTGTTTAGAATGTTCTGCTAACATTCAATAAAATGTTGTGGACACATCTGTAACAACCACCACAGAACATTCCCCAAAAGTTTTCAGGGAATAAGACAATGTACCAGTAATGTTTTCCCAGCAAACCAAAATTGATTCTGTGAAAGTTCCTACAACATTCGATAGGTTGCAGCAAATGTTCTCATAACACAAAAACTGTCCAGTTGTGCTGATGATTTTATAATGTTCGTTTAAAACATTCGCCTGATGTTCTTTAAAAAGTTCCCCGAATGTTTCATTAGGTTGTGGAAACAGTCTGGTGGAAACATTGTGGGGACATCACAAAATATATGTTTCTAAAACACAAAAATGGTTCAGTTATTCGGATGATTCTACAATGTTTCTTTTAAAGTGCAAAAAAAACATTCACCTGATGTTGCAAAAACATTCCTTGAACACATTTCATCTGTTCTTTAAAAGGTTCCCAGAATGTTTCTTTAGGTTGTGTGAATTGTGTGGGGATAGGACAAGAGATAGGTTCCCAAAACACTAAAACTGTCCAGTTGTACTGACATTCAAATAATCTTTATATCAGGGTGCAAAAAACATTGCTTTGTTGTTGCAAGAATGTTCACATCACAGCCTTTCAGAGTTCTTTAAAGGTTCCCAGAACATTTTATTAGGTTGTGGGAACAGTGTGGATACATTACAAGAGATACAGTGCATTCGGAAAGTATTCAGATTCTAAAATGGATTAAATAGATTTTCCCCCTCAATCTACACACAAAACCCCATAATGACAAAGGCAAAACAGGTTAAGAAATTTTTGCAAATTTAGAAGAAAAAAAAAACACTACAACTGAAATATCACATTTACATAAGTATTCAGACCCTTTACTCAGTCATTTGTTGAAGCATCTTTGGGAGTGACTACAGCATCAAGTCTTCTTGAGTATGATGCTACAAGCTTGGCACACCTGTATTTGGGGAGTTTCTCCCATTCTTTTTTGGTACTCTTCCCCAGATCTGTGCCTCGACACAAATCCTGTCGTCTCGGAGCTCTACAGACAATTCCTTCGACCTCATGGCTTGATTTTTGCTCTGACATGCAATGTCAACTGTGGGACCTTATATAGACAGGTGTGTGCCTTTCCAAATCATGTCCAATCAATTTTATTTAACACAGGTGGACTCCAATTAAGTTGTAGAAACATCTCAAGGATGATCATTGTAAACAGGATGCACCTGAGCTCAATTTCAAGTCTCATAGCAAAGGGTCTGAATACTTACTTAAATAAGGTATTTGTTTTGTCATTATGGGGTATTGTGTGTAGATCAATGAGGATTTTATTTATTTAATCCATTTTAGAATAAGGCTGTTACGTAACAAAAATGTGGAAATAGTCAAGGGGTCTGAATACTTTCCAAATGCACTATAGGTTCCCAAAACACCAAATATGCTCAGTTATGATGACGTTATTAAAAATGTTGAAGTTGCACAGGACATTCCCTTAATGTTGAAAGAATATTCTTGTGATATTCATAAAGGTTGCACAGAACATTCCATTAATGTTGAAAGAATATTCTTGTGATATTCATAAAGGTTGCACAGAACATTCCATTAATGTTGAAAGAATATTCTTGTGATATTCATAAAGGTTGCACAGAACATTCCCACAATGTTGAAAGAATATTCTTGTGATATTCATAAAGGTTGCACAGAACATTCCATTAATGTTGAAAGAATATGCTTGTGATATTCATAAAGGTTGCACAGAACATTCCATTAATGTTGAAAGAATATTCTAGTGATATTCATAAAGGTTGCACAGAACATTCCCTTAATGTTGAAAGAATATTCTTGTGATATTCATAAAGGTTGCACAGAACATTCCCTTAATGTTGCGTAATGTTCCGCAATTTCCAAATAAGTCAGTTATGACGTTCATAGCATATTTGTTTTAGGTTTAACATAATATTCCATTTATGTTCATGCAATATACATTTTAAGTTGTCTTGGAGGTCCTCAGAACAATTCAAGAACATTTTGAAAATGTTATATTTAAGTTTTACCTAATATTACCACAACATTCTCAGCATGCAAATGTGTAGCTCTTTAAAGCATAAGAATGTAAATTGGAACACATCCACATTATGTTTCTCTCCAGACTTAATGGCAAGTCGCATTTGAGGACTGTATTATAGGCTCACTACAAGGTGATATAGACACACATGCCATTTTAATTTCATTCATAGGACTTTTGATCAGCTGATAATTATACAAACAAACATATTTTTTACACTTAAAATACAGTGTTACTAGTACACAGTATATGAAGAGGATGGGAACATTTTGTCCTGATTTGGGGGTCGAATATGGTCAAAAAAACACAATAGCATTGTTATTGCCTGGTAATGCAGAGGATTAATGATCTGACTGTAGAGTTGAAGATTTCAGGTTCAATCCCACATATTCCTTAACCATGTTTCTGTAAAAAAGAATTTAAAAAAAGAATGTTTTGAAAAAGGTGGGGGGGAAATGAGGCACAGACATAATCAACCAAAAATAAAGGATGTCTTTATATCGTCCAGATTTATAAATCCAGTCAGAAATGCAGAATTTAAATAAAACTGTTCAACTATAAAAAACATACCCAATGGAAGTCCTACTTTGAAAAACATAATATTGTCCCCCGTCTTGTTTTTCACTCAGGACCGCTGCTCCCGAGTGGCACAGTGGTCTGTAGTGACGCATCAGTGCTTGAGGCATCACTACAGACACCCTGGTTCCAGGCTGTATCACAACTGGCCGTGATTGGGAGTCCCATAGGGCGGTGCACAATTGGCCCAGCGTCATCCGGGTTTGACCGGTGTAGGTCGTCATTGTAAATAAGAATTTCTTCTTAACTGACTTGCCTAGTTAAATAAAGGTTAAATAAAGAAATCATTTTTCATGATCTGAAAAGTGGTCCAAGATCTGCACTCGTAGTCTTGGATACCTTGTAAATATGAGCCCAGATGCACGCAGCATATGAAGAGGATGGGTGAAGTGATGGTGAATAACCCAGTTACCATTATTTCCCCGGGTCAGTTATGTCTAAGAAGACAAAAAAGGATGCATGGAATTCGTGATTGCATACTGCCATGGCTATATAGTGAAAAAAACGAGAGCTTCCCTGGTGGTGCAGAGGATAAAAAAAACCTGGCTTGGGAACCAAACATTGTAGATTGTCAACATTTGAAGTGTAAAAAAAATATAGTTGTGTTTGTATGATTAAATGCTGTTCAAATGTCCTATGAATTAAAATGCCATGTGTCTCTATATCACCTACAAATGTGAATGGCCATTAAACCTGGAGAGAAATAGAATGGGGATGTATTCCAATCTGCTTTAAGGAGCTACACATTTATTTGAATGCTGAGAATGTTGTGGTAATATTAGGTAAAAATGAAATAGAACATTTTCTAAATGGTCTTGACATGTTTCTGAGGACCTCCAAGACAAGATAATATATATTTTATGTCAAACCTAAAATAAATATGCTATGAACATCATATAAACTGATTTATCTGTAAATTGTGGAACATTGTGCAACATTGTGGGAATGTTCTGTGGGAATATTCGTGCAACATCCCAGACAACTCCCATTAATTAATATAATATTCTTGGAACCTTTAAAGAAGTTAGACCAGGTGTTCTGACAACATTCTAACGTCATAGGAATGTCATCACAACTGAGCATATTTTGTGTTTTGGGAACCTCTCTTGTTCCCACAACCTAATTAAATGTTTTGGGAAAGGCTGTTCTGTAAACATTCTAGCAACATCAAAGGATGTTTTGTGCACCCTGATAAACATTATCTGAATGTTAGCACAACTGGACCATTTTAGTGTTTTGGGAACCTCTCTCGTCATACACCCATAATGCTCCCACAGCCTAATGAAACATTCTGGGCACCTTTAAAGAACAGACTAAATGTTATTCTGGGAACATCCGTGTGACATCAGGTGAACGTTTTTTGCACCCTAAATAAATATTGTAGAATCATCTGCACAACTGGACAGTTTTTGTGTTTCAGAAACATATATTTTGTGATGTTCCCACAATATTCTCACCAGACTGTTCCCACACCCTAATGAAACATTCTGGGAACCTTTGAAGAACAGATGACATTTGTTTGAGGAACATTCTTGCAACATCAGGCAAATGTTTTATACAAACATTCTATAATTATCAGCAACGGGACAGTTTATGTGTTATAAGAACATTTGCATGACCTAATGAATGTTCTGGGAACTTTCACAGAACAAATTTTGGTTTGCTGGGTGAGCTTGTTTAACATCGCAGCCAACAGTGCAAGCGACTGTCGACTGAGTGATCTGCAATGTACCTTGCACCATAAATACCTACTCATTATTATTTGTAGATCAATCAGTCACAATTTACCCATGATACATTACAGTTTTGATCCTCTCGAACATGGCCAGTACAGCTACATACGTTGCATGCAGCATCTGACTCACATTCACAGACAAATGTCGCCATCTACTGCTCACAGAAGGTAAAGTGCATGGGTTCACAGTGAACCCCCTCAACCCAAGCAGGAAAGCTGCATCAACCATTGTGAAGAAGTAGACAGTATCTAGAAAGAGGAAACTAGTCACGTTGACAATAAAGCTGTGAATTGGCGAAGCATAAACAGTGTGCGAGCCTTCCTGTTCTTTATACAAGTATTCTTTATTAGCCCAGCACCTACATTTTTAAGGATGTGCGTATGACCACAAACTTTTCTATAAACAAGTCGCTGCAACCATCAAACATTGCAAAAATCATAACAAACATTCATATGGTTTCCTGTAGTAGTGAACATTTCCTGTAGAAGTGAACATGCGTCATAGACAACAGAGCCAATTTGTAAGTCGCTCTGGATAACAGCGTCTGCTAAATGACGTAAATGTAATGTAATAGCTTAGATAAGGAGCAGTGTTCTAACCATACATCTATGGTTCTACCGAGGCCTCTGTGGGTAGGGGAGCACAAGCTCACAATGACCCAATTCATCCCCTGCAATAGCCCCATAAATCCAGCTGTCTCAATCAGCTCCACATTCAAAAGCAGGCAACTTGAACGGATTCCTCAAAAGGCACTGAAAATCTACTGATCCATCAAAAAGGCCATAAGATGGCGACGTCCTCCTTTGAAACAGACAGGCGTCTTGGAAAGTAAGTCAGGTCACCCAACAAAAAATCTAATATAAAAACTTCTCAAATTACATTTGAGTGGGCTCTCCATAACACAGAATGGAGGACACCGTTTCCAGATCAGCTCCACTGGGCAATGCAATGGGACTGTGACTGCGCTGCTCCCAAATGACAGATGGGTGGCTAAGTGTTAATAATGCTCTCAGGGCAAGCTGTAAAGACTACCAGATGTTTGGAAGCCCAGATCTTGAGCCAGCCAGCCCCCATTTTTCCGCTCCGCACTGCTGCTCAAAACAAGGAGAGGAGGGAGAGAAGAGGGTGGAATGAGAGAGAACAAGAGAGAGAAAAGAGAGAGGGAGAGCAGAGGTAGAAAGAGAAAGAAAAGGGAGGGAGGGAGGGACAGAGAAAGAAAAAAAGAGAGCGATAAGAAAAAGAGAAACAGGGAGGAGAGAGGTTGGCTATCCTTGCATGCACTCAGTCAGTGGGGTCATTGAGTGCGCTCATTATTTTTTAGACTGCCTGTCAAAACACTACTGCTACCCGCCTTTCCACCACAGTGTGTGCCTATTCACTGAGGGAAACTTAACAACAACACAGTGTTCTACACACACACGCATACACCTCACACACAAATGCATGCAGTGATGCACGCCAGCACGCATGCACACAAAAACACAGCCTACCCTCTGAGACACAGGGAATCTCCTTGAACTATTAGCGATGTTCCAACTTCCTATTACAGCCGCTCCTCTCTTAGCAGCAACTCCCAAAACATCAATACCGAGTTTTAGACAGACATACGCAGGGGGACTGACTAAGTAACATCATACAGACAGGATACTTCAACCTGAGAATTAACAAGGATTTGGATGGTATATGAAAGTGATTATAGGCTAGCTGCAATCTGAGCATCAGCAGACATTTCTTTGCTATGAAATTGTCATAAGGCTCTCTCTTTTTGAATATGAACATGCATTTGCATGGTATATAACAGTGTTGCATGGAAAATGAGAGTTCTTACCAGGTACAGGAGGAAGGTGTGCATGCCAGTCCCCAGTTACCCAAGCCTACCCAGTAGGAACACCACAGGAACCTCTTCGACATGTGCTGCACACAGGGGACAGACACACAGACAGACAGAGTCAGCTTCACTGCAGACAGAGAGACAGTCAGCCATGGGAGACTCAGGCAGAGTGAGAGAAAAACAAAGTAGGAGAGACAGTAGGAGGTAGTGCGTGTGCACCCTACTCTGTTCTAGAGACAGGAGGGAGGGCCAAGAGAGTGAGAGAAGGTAAACGAGGCAGAAAGTGAAAGTGCGCCACAGAAAGAGAGGGGGAGCAGTGGGGAGAGGGTGAGAGAGAGAAAGTGAGAGAGTGAGGGAGGGAGAGGGGCAGAAAGGGTGAGAGATGGCAAATGAGAGAGCGAGGGAGGGAGAGAGTGGCAGGGGTGAGAGAGGGCAAGTGATAGAGAGAGGCAGAGAGAACAAAAGTGAGAAAATATCAGTTCGTGCCTGTTGAGAGTTTTAGAGGACAGGCCCATAGGGTAGGAGTGTTCAGATTCAGAAAAACACAGACAAAGAGAAGAGCAGAATAATTGTTCTTCTACAAGGAAGTCAGCTCTTCCCCCGCCCATCTCTCCCTCCATTGATAGTACAGTAGATAGACCAAACACCTCCTCAAGCATGGGCAGACAGGTTGTTTTCAGGAAGAGCCAGTGATGTTGTAGATTACGGGAACACTGTGGAGTTTTTTTGGCACCAAACTCATTTCCCAGAAAACCAAAGTGAACACAGGAAGAAAATAACATGATAAGCCCCAGCAGCGTCTCTCATGGCCTATTAAAAAGCCTGGGCGGGAAGTGCCAGCCATGTCCAATTGTTTTCAGGGTTACCAAGAATGAATGACGTAACACATTAGGACTAGAGTTTAGGAGTTTAACATGGACAATAATATATTTGGTGCTGCAGCTTTAAAGCAATTCTGTCTGGAGACACTTTTACTGTGGTATATTAGCTGTTCATTTGGTAAGATCTGTATGTGTGTGTGTGTGTGTAATTAGTACTTTAGCTGTTCATGTGGTACAGCTAATGTACTGATGAAATAGGGCATGTGGTAAATAGGGCATGTGGTAAATAGGGCAGGTGAAGGTAAGTGTGTAGTAAATGTAACACTTTTTTTCAGCTTTTCAGGTCTCGGGAGACAACAGCTTTATAAAGGCTTAGGAATGTTAATTAGCAACCCCTGATGCACACACACACTGTACCAAATGAACACCTAATGTATCACAGACGTGACACACACACACACACACACACACACACACACACACTTCATCTTCTGATGTTTTCCTTCAACAGAGAGAGCGATGGAGAAGAGGCTGACCAGCACCAGCAGAGACAAGAAAGAATGTATTTGACGCCATAACCTGAGGAAAGAAGAGAGGAGGGAGGGAAGAGGGAAAGAAGAGGAGGAGGAGGGAAAAGAGGACGAGGGGAAGGAGGTAAAGAAGAAGATAAGGGGGAGGGAGAAGAAGATGAGAAAACGGGCAGATCAGATGGTGGCCGGCCTTGAGTTGGCACGCTGGCTGATCCTATCACAGTGTGTTTAAGTGGGCGTCTGAGGCTGAGGGGTGTTGGAGGATTTAAGGCCCTAATCCCTGACAACCATATTAAAGGCTTTATAGACTCCCTTCCCCTTCTCTCCTCTTGACCCACACTCATTAGGCTCAGAGTGTCACAGGATATTAACACTGGCTGGCACACACTCTGCGTCACAAATGGCAGCCTATTCGGTGCACTACTTTTGACCAGGGCCGATAGGGTTGCATTGTCATTATATTATTTGTCTATTCAGGAATTAACTGAAATGCAGTTCATGATTTAAATGTTTGTTCAATAAAATGTGAGATTAATAAGTGAATAAAGCTAACCTTCATATTCCCCATTTTTTTTTTTTACCCCAATTTCATACTATCCAATTGGCAGTTACAGTCTTGTCCCATCACTCCAACTCCAGTACGGACTAGGGAGAGGCGAAGGTCGAGAGCCATGTGTCCTAAAAAACACGACCCTGCCAAGCCGCACTGCTTCTTGACATACTGCTCACTTAACCCGGAAGGCAGCCGCACCAATGTGTCGGAGGAAACACTGCACAACTGGCGACCATGTCAGCGTGCAACCCTCTCCTAACCCGGATGACGCTGGGTCAATTGTGTGCCGCCTCATGGGTCCACTGCGCCACTCGGGAGGCCCTCATATCCACCTTCTTGCTCAACTCTAACCGTAAGCCTAACCCTAGATCCATGTCCACATGCTGGCTCAACCCTTACCTTAGCCTCAACTCTAAACCTAAACCTAAACCTAGCTTCATGTCCACATGTTGGCTCAACCCTTACCCTAGCCTCAACTCTAATCCGAAACCTAACCCTAAACCTAGATTCATGTCCACATGTTGGCTCAATCCTAACCCTTAACTTCAAGTTGTCACATGCACCAGTACAGTGAAATGCCTTTCTTGCTTGCTCTTTCCAAACAATGCAGTAATCATTACCAGTAGTACTATAAAAATGACAAAAATTTAAGTACAACAACAAAAAACACGAGAAATAGAAATAAGAAGAACACGGGAATGTAAGTAAATTATTTACAAGGTCAGTTCGAGGATCAGTGCCAATAACATATTTACAATGTGTAGAGATACAGGAGTGGTAGGGTTAGATTTGAGATTGTACCGGTACCCCCTGTATATAGCCTCACTACTGTTATCTTACTGCTGCTCTTTAATTATTTGTTATTTGTATTTTTTACTTAAAACTTATTTTTCTTAATACTGCATTGTTGGTTAAGGGCTTTTAAGTAAGCATTTCACTGTAAGGTCTACACCTGTTGTACTCGGCGCATTTGTGACAAATAAAATGTTATTTGATTTTATTTGAAATATGTATAGGGATAAGGTGAATGTATGATAAACAGAGTAACAGCAGCGTACATGATGATTGTATGCGAGTGTGTGCATGTGTGTAGAGTCAGTATGAGTGTGTGTGTATGTAGAATTTTAATAGAGTGAGCGTGAGTGTGCATAGAGACAGTCAAAAATAACAATAGAATGGTCAATGCGGATAGTAGCCATTTTGTTATCTATTTAGCAGTCTGATGGCTTGGGGATAGAAGCTGTTCAGGCGCCTGTTAGTGTCAGACTTGATGTTCCGGTACTGCTTGCCTTGCAGAAGCAAAGAGAGCAGTCTATGGCTTGGGTGGCTGGAGTCTTTTGGGGCATCCTTTTACACCGCCTGGTATAGAGGTCCTGGATGGCAGGGAGCTCGGCCCCCAGTGATGACTGGGCCGTACTCACCACCCTCTGTAGCGCCTTGCGATCGGGTACCTTGCAGTTGCCGTACCAAGCGGTGATGCAGCTAGTCAAGATGCTCTCAGTGGTGCAGCTGTAGAACTTTGGAGAATCTGAGGGCCCATGCCAAATCTTTTCAGCCTCTTGCGAACGAAGAGGCGCTGTCATGCCTATTCACAACTGTGTGGGTGTGTGTGGACCATGTTAATTCCTTTGTGATGTGGATACCAAGGACCTTGAAGCTCTCGACCCACTCCGCTACAGCCCCATCGATGTGGATGAGGGTGTGCTTGCTCCTCCATTTCCTGTAGTCCACGATCAGCTCCTTTGTCTTGTTGAAGATGAGGGAGAGGTTGCTGTCCTGGCACTACACTGCCAGGTCTCTGACCTCCTCCCTATAGGCTGCCTCATCGTCGTCGATGATCAGTCCTAACACTGTTGTGTTGTCAGCAAACTTGATGAGGGTGTTGGAGTCATGCGTGGCCACACAGTCGTGGGTAAACAGGGAGTACAGGAGGGAACTAAGCACACACCCCTGAGAGGCCCCTATGTTGATGGTCAGTGTGGCTGATGTGCTGTTGCCTACCCTAACCGCATCGTCCCAGGGTCCTGAGCTTGGTGAGGAGCTAGGAGGGGACTATGGTGTTGAATGCTTAGCTGTAGTCAATGAACAGCATTCTTACATAGGTATTCCTTTTGTCCAGGTGTGGAGTGCAATAGAGAATGAGTCATCTGTGGATCTGTTGGAGCAGTATGCAAATTGGAGGGGGTCCAGTGTGTCTGGAATGATGGTGTTGATGTGAGCCATGACCAGCCTTTCAAAGCTTTTCATGGCTATAGATGTTAGTGCTACGGGGAGGTAGTCATTTAGGCAGGTTACCTTGGCATTCTTGGGCACGGGGACTATGGTGGTCTACTTGAAATAAGTTGGTATCAAAGACCAGGTCAGGGATAGGTTGAAAATGTCAGTGAAGACACTTGCCAGCTGGTTAGCACACGCGTCCTGGTATGCTGTCTGGCCACGTGGCCTTGCAAAAGTTAACCTGTTTAAAGGACTTACATTGGCTAAGCAAAGCAAGATCACACAGTAGTCCAGAACAGCTGGTTCTCTCATGCATGGTTCAGTTTGCTTGTCTCGAAGTGAGCATAGTAGGCATTTAGCTTGCCTGGTAGGCTTGCATCGCTCGGCGGCTCGCAGCTGGGTTTCCCTTTGTAATCCGTGATAGTTTGCAAGCCCTGCCACATCTGGCGCAGTAGGATTCAATCTTAGTTCTGATTCGATCTTGTTGTTTTGATGGCTCGTTGGAGGTCGTAGCAGCTACTCTTCCTGGGATCCAAACACACCAAAGCACCCACATTACATATAAAACAAAAGATAAAGCATTGAACTATGTTAGTAATGAATGAGCAAAAGAATATCCACAATACAAAATGTTCAATACCGCCATACAACGTCACAATATGTGTGCTTGCATGTTTCTGTACCATTGTGTGTGTCTCTTCACAGTCCCCATTGCTCCATAAGGTGTATTTTTACCTGATTTTTAAATTTGATTCTGCTGCTTGCATCAGTTACCTGATGTGGAATAGAGTTCCATGTAGTCATGGCTCTATGTAGTACTGTGCACCTCCCATAGTTTGTTCTGGACTTGGGGACTGTGAAGAGACCTCTGGTGGCATGTCTTGTGGGGTATGTATGCATGTGTGTCCGAGCTATGTGCTAGTATTTTAAAAACAGACATCTCAGTGCATTCAGCTTGTCAACACCTCTTAAAAAACAAGTAAGGATGAAGTCAATCTCTCTTCCACTTTGAGCGATTGACATGTGTGTCATTAATGTTAGCTCTCCTTGTACTTTTAAGGGATAGCCGTGCTGCCCTGTTCTGAGCCAACTGCAATTTTCCCAAGTCCCTCTTTGTGGCACCTGACCACACTACTGAACAGTAGTATAGGTGCGACAAAACCAGGGCCTGTAGGACCTGCCTTGTTGATAGTGTCGTTAAGGCAGAGCAGTGCTTTATTATGGACAGACTTCTCCCCATCTTAGCTACTGTTGTATCAATATGTTTTGACCATGACAGTTCACAATCAGGGTTACTCCAAGCAGTTTAGTCACCTCAACGTGCTCAATTTCCACATTATTCATTACGATAGGGTTTAGTGAATGATTTGTCCCAAGTACAACGCTTTTAGTTTTGGGAATATTTAGGACTAACTTATTCCTTGTACCCATTCCAAAACTAACTGCAGCTCTTTGTTAAGTGTTGCAGTCATTTCAGTGGCTGTAGTAGCTGATGTGTATAGTGTTGAGTCATCCGCATACATAGACACACTGGCCTTACTCAAAGTCAGTGGCATGTCATTAGCAAAGATTGAAAAAAAGCAATTGCCTGGGGAATTCCTGACTCTACCTGGATTATGTTTGAGAGGCTTCCATTAAAGAACACCCTCTGTGTTCTGTTAGACAAGTAACTCTTTATCCACATTTATCCACATTATAGTAGGGGGTGTAAAGCCATAACACATATGTTTTTCCAGCAGCAGACTATGATCAATAATGTCAAAAGCGGCTCTGAAGTCTAACAAGACAGCCCCCACAATCATTTTATCATCAATTTTCTCTTAGCCAATCATCAATCGTTTGTGTAAGGGATGTTTTTGTTGAGTGCCCTTCCCTATATGCGTGCTGAAAGTCGGTTGCCAATTTGTTTACTGTAAAACAACATTGTACCTGGTCAAACACAATTTTTCCAGAACTTTACTAAGGGTTGGTAACATGCTGATTGATCGGCTATTTGAGCCAGTAAAGGGGGCTTTACTATTCTTGGGTAGTGGAATGACTTTAGCTTCCCTCCAGGCCTAAGGGCACACACTTTCTAGTAGGCTTAAATTAAAGATGTGGCAAATAGAAGTGGCAATAGTGTCTGCTATTATTATCCTCAGTAAATTTTCCATCCAGATTGTCAGACCCTGGTGGCATGACATTGTTGATATACAAAAATAATTATTTCACCACTTCCACACCTTTACATAATTCAAAAGCACAATTCTTGTCTTTCATAATTTGGTCCGATATACTTGGAAGTGTAGTATCAGCGTTTGTTGCTGGCATGTCATCCCTAAGTTTGCTTATCTTGCCAATGAAAAAGTAATTAAAGTAGTTGGCAATATCAGTGGGTTTTGTGAAGAATGAGCCATCTAATTCAATGAATGATGGCGTGCAGAACGTCCAGAGCTGCCGACTTGTTAAAGTAGAAATGTTCATCCAAATCGAGGTTAGTGATTGCTGTTCTGATGTACAGAAGCTGTTTTCGGTCATAGGAAATGATGGCGGAGACATTATGTACAAAAAAAGTTCAGATCAGCCTAAAAAAAATAGATATACAAAATAGCCCGTAAGACGGCTACTATCCACTGCAGCGCCATCTTTCTTACAACGTGTGTGTATATCAGTGCTCTCTCTCTCTCTCGCTCTCTCTCACCATGTGATCCACTTGCTGTAAAAACAACTTGTGCTATCCTGAACTGAGCAGCCACTTACTCTGGCAGCACAATACTCGCCCTGTGCATCACATGAGGTTCACCACATCCTCTTGTCATTAAGTAAATAAACATGTTGCCCTCAGACTCAAGAGGCTCTCAAGGTGTGCACAATGATCTCCTTTAATAAGGCCCTTACGTCAACAGAGTATTAGGTGACTAAAAACAGGGAAATCAACATAGGGATCATGCCTGGGGGAAAGTTATTCATATCAGAAACCAGTTCCATATCATCAATAACATTGAACCTGCAGTAATACAGAGTTTGTGGGAGTATTATTCAGCTGAACTCTATATAAACTCATAATATAATTCTGATAAACACTTTTTAAACTGGGCTGGGTAAGAAACAAATATACTATTTTGGCAGGGCATCTAATTGGCGTCTTTCATAGCTACATCAATGAAGGTTGACTACTCCCTGCTTACGAAGTTGTTTTAATAAATGATCCTGTCTTGTACTGTCTGACTGTACAGCCAGGCAGACAGGATTAAGTACAGGGGAGCAAGCCAGGAGGGGAGCAGGGAGAGTCAAGGTCTGTCTGTCTGCATGTCCTTTCTCCTCGTCTCCTTCTCAAGACATTTTGAAGGAGAAGGTCCGAAGGGAGGGACCTTGAATCTTCTCCCCAAATGCAGTTAGACAAGGAGGCAAGGACAGAGTATGCGAGGAATAGAGGAAAGACAAATTGAGAAAGAGCTTCTATCCTGTAGTGTAGATAGACTCTGACCCTGCTGCCTCCACATCTTTCTGTGGCTGAGCTGCCATATCATGACCTCACCCTCCTCAGCAGTAGGGAGTATGTGTGTGGGCTCAGACCTTCGTCTTCCTACAAACACCAGACTAGCTAGACTGTTTACTTGCTCAGTCTGACATGCAATAGATCACAGTGTTGGGGGGATTCATGAACTTAACATCCGTTTCTACACACACTATAATATTTTCTATTTCAACACAATCAATACTTTGTATTTCCCATTTTGTAACACTTATTCAATACTTTGTATTCAAAACTTTAGAATCAACACTTACTTTGTAACACTGATTCTAAAACTTTATATTCAACAATATCAAAACTGAGAAGACCACACAAACTAGTCCTAAATGATGGCAAGGACTGAGAACGCACGGCTCTCGACCTTCACCTCTCCTGAGTCCGTACGGGAGTTGCAGCGATGGGACAAGACTGTAACTACCAATTGGATACCACGAAATTGGGGAGAAAAGTGGTCAAATAAATAACAGGTGAGGGTCTGAGTGAGTGTCTCACGTCCAGTCCTACAGGGTGATGAGCAGCTCAAGCAGGAAGTAGTGTAGCGTGACGAGCGGTTTCTTCCATAACACTAGAGACGCGCTTCTCACGGTCCCTCTACTTCCTCTCCCTCAGCGACAAGGAGTCTTTATCAACACATACCCACACAGTGGGGTTTGCCTTAACCACCTCTAAAGACATGTCAGTCAGTGTGAACTGCTAGGTTGTAGCTTAAATAAACTCAAGTGATACTGTCAAAGTGCAGTGTACAGGTTATTTTCTTCAGCCAGTGTGAACAAAAATACTTAGGCCTACACTGTATGCTACGTCAACAAGAACAATCATTCACTTTATGGTCATATGGTGGTTCATTCAGCGGTCCCTACCTGCAGACTGCCCGTTGTGCTGTTCCTTGGCTGCTAGGCGCAGCTGAGGGAGCTCGCAGTGAGCCCCATTCTCTGCCATCTCATTGAGTAGTGGGAGGACTGGGGGGTGGGACCTAGAGAGAGGAACAACAATAATCAAACAGTGGATAGACTGTGGTTAGAGCAGACCTAGGGGCCTCTGTCTGTCCAGACTCTGTGGTGTTGGTAGGCTAAGTCACGAGGGCTGCAGGATATGGGACCGACTGTGTTGTGTGCAGGTCTAGATGTGACTGAGTGGTGATCAGAGTGCAGAAGGTGATAGTATCATTAGGTCACACCGCGCTTTATCGGGTTACCACTAATCTGCAGGACACAGCACAGGCTCCGTGAAAGCTCTGATCCCCTGGTCAGTGAGTGTATCTGTGTTTTGTTTTTAAGGTCATAGATTAGATGTCCGAGATGAACACAACAGGCAGCCTCTGAAGAACAGAGTAGAACAGCGCAGATGCAAGGTAACCTTTATAGTATCTAGACAACAGGATCATGTGTCAGAGATAAGGACCAATGGTGATAAGAGATTCTATCCCACCACATGTTTTTCTCAAGAATACACTAACAAGCCAACATTTCTGACCATGCTTCCCTTCTCAGGTACTTCAGTGAAAGGATCCATCCTTCTGCATCTAGACGCATCTGTTCTGCTACACAGTCTTTCTATGGGATGTTACAGACCAGAACCAGACGGGAGGAGGTAAGAGTGAGACATAGCAGGGACACTTAAACCCAGTGTCCTGTCCACCCCCATGTTTCTGAGGATATGCGTTTGTGTGTGTGACAGAGAGCTCAGAGCTGAGAGTACTGGCACGCAGACGGCTCAGCTCACAATCTGGTGAAAGTGTCACACAGCCTCTTAATCACTCTATTTAGTGCCCTCGGCTCCAATGCAGGAGGGCCCCTGGATCCAGTTTCCACATTGACTGGGCTGACAGACAGCAGACAATGTACATCATTGACTTTACATGGGCCCCATAACGGCTCTTTAGATTCTAGATAGGAATTCTGAGGCCAGAGTAGGTTCATGTTTTTTTTTCCTTTGTGAAAATACTAGCTGGCTGCCTTTGGAACAAATGTGATGGACAATGAAAACGTAATGCTGACTGGTATAGGGCGGCCTATAGGTATGTAACAGTTCATCCCTAATTACAAATAAAATTCATTAAACCTGGTAAGTGAATGAGCGGGATATTTAAAAACCAACACTACAGAGAATGTAGGATGTTTTACTGGTTCTTTCTAAGACAAATACAGGGTTGGAAGAGATGCCTGCAGACAGTATTTATAGTAGGCTGATAATACAGCAGCATTAAAATGTGTCAGTGTTGAGTTTAAAGGCTACATGTAGGAGCATAAACAACAACAATGCAGAGTGAGGTGTTAGGGTTGAACTGGCTAATTGTATGCATAACTTATATAATATACTGGGGAAGCTATGCTAAGTACATAAACTACGGATAAACCAACTGCTGAAGACAAGAAGAACTACAACCGGCAACAGGACGTGCGTCACGAGGCTGGGACCAGCCTGCACGCCGACGATAGGAGGAGCAAGTTTAAACCACGCTCCTCCTCCCTCTGACAGGCCAGCATTGAGCAGGAACTATTACTGTCGGAGTATAAAAGGGAGAACAATAGAATGTGACGCCCTCTTCTTCTGTTTTGCCCTGCGAGGTGTTACAGAGAGACCGTATACGAACGACACATTTACCATACACGTTTGCATTAATTAAAGTACAGCTAAATCAGAAGTTACTATGTGCTGACTATTTTGTTCTGTTACCAGAAACAAACTGTCGCAACTTTAACAGAGGTCACTGAGGCTATTTACATGAGAGTTGGTGCAGCACAACAGACTGATTTGTACCCTCAAAGTTAACCCAGACATTTAAAGTTTAGGGGGAGTAAAGGTATTGGATGCCAGATATCAATTTCAACTAACTGTCTCTAATCATACCTTGACTGTTTTTGCATGAGAGAAGTAGCTTTGGCTGAAACCAAAAACCTTTGGATTGACAAGTCTGTTGACAGTCATCCAAAAAGGAGAGCAATATGCGTCATGAGTCATGTCCAGCTGCGTTGCAGAGAGCTATTCAAGCACCTTGCTTTATGTCTTGTCTACTCTCGTGCGTCAATGGGACTGTTGTTTGGCTGTGTTGACGCAACTTGATGCAAAAATGTTGACCAATTCCCAGCATCACAAATGACTGCGCTTCATCATTCGAGGACGATCATTGATTTACTCATGTTGTTTTCACAAATCAGCAATTTCAAAATACTGCTGAAAATAACAAAACAGCGCGTGTTCTAAATCCATCAGCGAGCACAACGTGTGCAAGAACCGGACTCGATTGCGCAAGTACTTCCTTCAAAACAACAGACTGTGTGCATGAGGCCCTGTGCGCCGTTAAGGTTTTATACTGGTTGTACTGGTATGCACAGCCGTGTTCTAGAATATTGAACCGTTGGATTTCATACTTTTCAGTGCAGCTCAAGACATTTCTCCAACTGTCATAGTCCGGCGTCCCTTTTTGATATAATTTACATTGCTCTGAGACCACCATCCACAGGGGATGGACAGCCCGAATACTCAACTCCACACAATTCCCAACCAACGCGTGTCCAATTCATTTGTATGTGTTGACAGTTGGAGGAATTGCTTGAGCTGCGCTGAGAATTGGAAAAGTATGAAATCCAATATTCTAGAATACTGCTGTGTGTACACCTACACGTTTTTGGACTATGATAAATCATTTAGGCTTTATTACGCTTCGAACGCAAAACTATGCTTTAAGTCGAGTAACAACATAGGTCTAAATAACCGCGTCAAATTAAATGTGAAATGTTTTTGGCTAGCAGTTCTAGCAACACTCCCTCTCCATGCAGTAGGCTACGCACTGGTTTCAAGTGTCAACATTACCAAAAAGCTATATGATGGCAGGCAAGAGTAAATGTGAGCGGATGTTTCATAATTAGCCTAGTAACTACACCAAGAGATAAAGACTAATTAAAGCTCTAAAAATAAAGTAATCATAACTTTACTGGAAAAGGCATCTAACGAATCTATGTGGATTGGGCAAAGAAAATGAATGGCAGCCTTACCCAGACCAAACTGAGAAGACACCCAGGGTGAGGAGATTTTCAGGTCATGTCTTGGAGAAGACATGGCCTAAATTACCGCTGATAAGGGGGTCATAACACCAGTCTCAACGTCAATAGTGAAGAGGTGACTCAGGGATGCTGGCCTTCTAGGCAGAGTTCCCCTGTCCAGTGTCTGTTATTTTGCCTTAATCTTTTGAGATGTGGCTTTTTCTTTGCAATTCTGCCGAGAAGGCCAGCATCCCGGAGTCGCCTCTTCACTGTTGACGTTGAGACTGGTGTTTTGCGGGTACTATTTAATGAAGCTGCCAGTTGAGGACTTGCGAGGCGTCTGTCTAGTTTGAGAAACACTCTAATGTACTTGTCCTCTTGCTCAGTGGCCTCCCACTCTTTCTATTCTGGTTAGAACCAGTTTACGCTGTTCTGTGAAGGGAGTAGTACACAACGTTGTATGAGATCGTCAGTTCTTTGGCAATTTCTCGCATGGAATAGCCTTCATTCCTCAGAACAATAATAGACTGACGAGATTCAGAAGGAAGTCCTTTGTTTCTGGCCATTTTGAGACTGTAATCGAACCCACAAATGCTGATGCTCCAGATACTCAATTAGTCTAAAGAAGGCCAGTTTTATTGCTTCTTTAATCAGGACAACAGTTTTCAGCTGTGCTAACATAATTGCAAAAGGGTTTTCTAATGATCAATTAGCCTTTGAAATGATAAACTTGGATTAGTTAACACAACGTGCCATTGGAACACAGGAGTGATGGTTGATGATAATGTTGATATTCCATTAAAAAAAATCTGGCGTTTCCAGCTACAATAGTCATTTACAACATTAACGATGTCTACACTGTATTTCTAATCAATTTGATGTTATTTTAAATGGACAAAAGTGTGTTTCCTTCAAAAACAAGGACATTTCTAAGTGAACCCAAACTTTTGAACAGTAGTGTACATTTGTGACAAGTATTGCATTATAATGAAATACTTATGCATGGCATGCTATTGTAATAGGCCTACATCCATTATCTCAAGCCAAGAAAGATAAAACAAATAATAATGCATGGCATGTTGTTTGAATAAACCTTGATAGAGAGCCAATGTAACAAGAATATGTCCTTCTTGCACTCAAGCTATAACCTAACATTCTGTCAGGAGTTGGGCCCCTTCTAAAATAGCAGATTTATAGTCTTCCTCCAGTGATTTTGGAACTTTTCCTGTTGAAAAGCTACATCCCAAATAGGGTTCTAGGGGGTAACTAGCCCCCCCCTAATAACAATGTCTAATTGCTGTCACAAAAAAAGCAATGTTTGGGGGGGGAAAAAATGGTAGGTGGATGAAGGTCATGCTTTGGCAAATACAATATAAAAGGTAAATAAATGGCTACAGTTGACACTTTTAGTTATTTCATTAAATATTGTTTTTAGAAAAGGGATTTTTTTTGAAGTGCCAGTTACCCTGCTAGAAGATTATGGCATAGAGTTTCATCGGGTTTCACACAAGTGTGTTAAAATCCATTTAATCTGTTTTATTTCAATTCTTTAATAAGTAATACTTAAAAGCTAAGTCTAATTGTCTTATTTGAATTATTAAAATATGGGAGGGGTGGGGAAATGGTGTTGCACATGTCACCATTAATATCCTCACTATGAGGAGATTTGATGTAAAGTCCCTCTTTTTAACTCACCTGCACATTAATTTTCTTGGTTCTTTCATTGTTGTTCCTTTACCATACAATCCATTATGTACAATTGCACTAAATATTATTTGAATAATGCAAGATTTTAAATCCCAGCAGTCTTTAAAACCCTGATCCGTACACATTTGCGCAACCGCAGCATTCAAACGAGGCTGCAATGAAAACTAATGGGACTGTAGCGACTGCGTTCCTATTCAAGCATTGATTGACATGGTAATAGACAATAGTATTGGTGAAATGTTTTTTTTTTTAAACTGACCCCTCTGACGCTGTATGTTAAATTGGGACATGTCACGACGTAACTCATTATGTGCCGTACAGCCTCTTCCAATGGTGATTGTAAAGTGAATTACTTGTGAGTTCAGCAATAGTTAATTCAATCAATTGTTAATTTTGTGTAATCACTGCGAGCCATCATGACTCAAAAACCATGACAGCTACAGTTTAATTATGAATTTAGCGCTGCCCTAAAAACCCTATTCAAATTCAACAAAACTTCAAATAGGTATGCAATGAGACAAACTCAGCAAAAAAATTAAATGTCCTCTCACTGTCAACTGCATTTATTTTCAGCAAACTTAACATAAATATTTGTATGAACATAACAAGATTCAACAACTGAGACATACACTGAACAAGTTCCACAGACATGTAACTAACAGAAATTGAATAATGTGTCCCTGAACAAAGGGGGGGCCAAAATCAAAAGTAACAGTCAGTATCTGGTGTGTCCACCAGCTGCATTAAGTACTGCAGTGCATCTCCTCCTCATGGACTGCACCAGATTTGCCAGTTCTTGCTGTGAGATGTTACCCCCACTCTTCCACCAAGGCACCTGCAAGTTCCCGGACATTTCTGGGGGGAAGGACCCTAGCCCTCACCCTCCGATCCAACAGGTCCCAGACGTGCTCAATGGGATTGAGATCCGGGCCCTTCGCTGGCTGTGGCAGAACACTGACATTCCTGTCTTGCAGGAAATCATGCACTGAACGAGCAGTATGGCTGGTGGCATTGTCATGCTGGAGGGTCATGTCAGGATGAGCCTGCAGGAAGGGTACCACATGAGGGAGGTGGATGTCTTCCATGTAACGCACAGCGTTGAGATTTCCTGCAATGACAACAAGCTCAGTCCGATGATGCTGTGACACACCGCCCCAGACCATGATGGACCCTCCACATCGATCCCGCTCCAGAGTACAGGCCTTGGCGTAACGCTCATTCCTTCGACGATAAACGCAAATCCAACCATCACCCCTGGTGAGACAAAACCGCGACTCGTCAGTGAAGAGCACTTTTTGCCAGTCCTGTCTGGTCCAGCGACGGTGGGTGTGTGCCCATAGGCAACGTTGTTGCCAGTGATGTCTGGTGAGGACCTGCCTTACAACAGGTCTACAAACCCTCAGTCCAGCCTCTCTCAGCCTATTGTAGACTGTCTGAGCACTGATGGAGGGATTGTGCGCTCCTGGTGTAACTCGGGCAGTTGTTGTTGCCATCCTGTACCTGTCCCGCAGGTGTGATGTTCGGATGTACCGATCCTGTGCAGGTGTTGTTACACGTGGTCTGCCACTGCGAGGATGATCAGCTGTCCGTCCTGTCTCCCAGTAGCGCTGTCTTAGGCGTCTCACAGTAAGGACATTGCAATTTATTGCCTTGGCCACATTTGCAGTCCTCATGCCTCCTTGCAGCATGCCTAAGGCACATTCACGCAGATGAGCAGGGACCATGGCATCTTTCTTTTGGTGTTTTTCAGAGTCAGTAGAAAGGCCTCTTTAGTGTCCTAAGTTTTTGTAACTGTGACCTTAATTACCTATGGTCTGTAAGCTGTTAGTGTTTTAACGACCGTTCCACAGGTGCATATTCATTAATTGTTTATGGTTCATTGAACAAGCATGGGAAACAGTGTTTAAACCCTTTACAATTAAGATCTGTGAAGTTATTTGTATTTGACAAATTATCTTTGAAAGACAGGGTCCTGAAAAAGTGACGTTTCTTTTTTTGCTGAGTTTATAAAAACTCTTTATAGTGTTTTATTTACATTTTAGGTGATAAGTTGGACAAATCGGGTCAAAAAATTGTTTCCCCACACGACATATCCCTTTCACTACCACGCAAAAGACCCGGCAGAGCTCCATTGCCTTCTTCAGTCATGCAGAGACGGGCAGCATGAATGTCTCGTCATTGATTTTCCTGGAAAATTGTGCTTCAGTGGTATTCATATTACAGTTGACCTGGAAGTATTATGTTTTTGGGGCGCTAAAATAAGGTCAAATGTACAGAACAGCGTGATGTACAAAAGTGCATCAGCTATTGTGATATATTCCAATGAAGTTAGATCTACAACTTTTTCCAAATGTAAAAAAAAAATGTTTTTGTTGTAATATCTTTCAAAAGTTGTGATGACACAGGACATTTTTTGTTGAGCAAGAGCAGTGGCAGCCAGGGAAAGTTTTGGGGAAATATTTTAGTGACATCTTGTGGTCTTAATGTGAATTACAGGGGGGGGCAGTTACCCCCTAGTACCCTACAAATACAGTAAAGTAAACACACTAAAGCAGTGGTTCCCAACCCTTTTCGGTTACTGTACCACCAACTGATTTTTGCTCTGCCTGGTGTACCCCTGAAGTACCCCCTCGTGTGCATTTTACCAGTAGGCCTATGGTCTTATGAGTCTTCTCAAGTATCCCCATGTGTATAGGCCAAGTACATGCAACAGTTCTAGTGTAACAGTGTTGCCCCAACTTGGGCTTGAATCAAGGACCCTTTGAACACATCGTCAACTGCCTCCCACGAAGCATCGTTACCTGTCGCTCCACAATAGCCGCAGCCCGCGCAGAGCAAGGGAAACAACTACTTCAAGGTCTCAGAGCGAGTGACGTCACCGATTGAAACACTACTAGCGTGCACCGCTAACTAGCTAGCCATTTCACACTGGTTACACTCACCCCCCTTTGACCTTCTCCTTTGCAGCAACCCCAGCAGCTAGGCAGAGCCCAACTAAGTGATCCGGGTCACGGCACCAATGTAACAGTTTTGCTTCCGTCCCTCTACTCGCGCCAACCTGGGCTTGAACCAGGGACCATCTGAACACATAGACAGTTGCCTCACACAAAGCATTGTTACCAATTGAAACTCAACTAGTTAGCCATTTCACACCTGTTACACTAGTACCCCTGGTTGGGAACCACTGCACTAAAGGGTAAAAAATGTTTTGAACAAAATAGTGTTTTTTAGACAACTACAAACTTCAAGGAGTAGGGCATTCAAGGAGTTGATCTGATGGGAATTTGTGTTATCGAGGAACAAAAGAGCAACAAAGAATACACTTTGGTTGGGTTTATGAATGTCTTGTGTAACATTTGAATATGAATAGCACTTTCATTAGTTTGTTACTGTAGGCAATCTTCTGTGCATGCTAACATGTGGAGTACAAAGGAACAGCAATTATTTGTGGAAAAAGTGATATTTTAAGAGTTATTTGGCAAAGGTAAGGGTTTTGGAATTTTCAGAATCTGCTATTTCTGATAGTATTTAGTATTCTGATTTCTATATAGTAACAACATGTGTGTTAAATAAACGTATTTAGTATAACTTAAGGACAGAGGTGGGAATGACTAAAACAACAGCGATATTTCAGTTTAAAATTCATATCCAGTCAAAATGACTGCCTACTCACTTTATAGAACAGAATAGAACGGTTAATTTTTGTTTTTCAAAACCATAAAACCCATATGACCTGATTTAACTCACAAGACAATAGTTGAATTGACACTAACCAGGTTTCATTCATACACCACGGCATCAATTATCTAGATCCTACCACTGTTATGAAAGCATGTTCACCCGTAAGCCTGTAAACAGGTTTTTTCCAAGACACTAGAACATTTGCATTCATCAAGGACTCCCTATTTTATTCACTTACTTGATTTTAGAGTAGCTCAAAATATGTTATTAAGGTAGCTATATCAATGTCAACCTTGTTTTATCCTGAGTAAAACCTGGCACTGGCACGCGTCAGTAACCTGATGATAGACTGGCATTTTACAAAGACATGCTGATGATGGAGGATAGTCTAATGTCAAATGGGGACAGACTGTATTTGTCCTAATGTTATTCTCCTAACTATTATTATGAACACACCACGACAATGAGCAGACATGAACGGTACAAATAGTCCCCCTACCCTCTCCATTCACTCTCGAGCTGTCAAACCCCGCAGCCTGCAGCACAGGAAACAGACGTGTGTTTTATTCCATGGACCGTGTACCCAAGATGGGAGATAAACGAAGATAGTTCACTGAGGCCGTTTACCATTGAAAAAAATATTAGTTCCGATCTACTTAACTGTGTATGTCTCCAATAGATACCAATGCAATAGCAGCTGTGTATGGTCTAGTTAATTCACTGACTTTCATTCAACCAGAAAAAAACAGTGGGGCGTGTCCATAGAGAATGAAAGAGGCCTCTAGTGGCCAAAAGGCTATTTAAGCATGGGCAGCGCCATTAAGGACTTCCACCATTTTAATGTAGTCAACTGGGTGGGACTTCCAACTTCATTGGCTGATTCCTCATGATGACACTGTTGGAGACATGTCCAAACAGATCATCAGGAGGGATCAGCCAATTGTTAAGAAGAAAATTGACTACTTCAAAATTCAGATTACCTCAAAGGCGCTTGTGGTGTCACAGACGCTATAAAGGCACAGATATAAAGATGAGTCCTATATCTATCTCTATTGGTGTCTCGCTTCCTCTTCAGTCTTCCGCTGAAGTGCAGACCTCGAGCCAATAGGAATGGTGTATAGTTGTACCACAAACCATCTTATCATTTGGATGGGATTTGATCTAAGCCCCATCCATTAACTGATGGGCGATGAGTATATCCAGGTACTTCAAAGTCAGGTAAAACTGAGCGGCACCTGCTCAGGGTGCGTTCGAGAGCAACGAATCAGTGCAATCGTTTTCTTAACATTTGCAGTCTTGAGAGAACATTTAGCAATTTTCTAACAAATTTCATGCAATTCTAATAATGGGGTGAAGAGCAATCTTTGCCGTTTTAAAGCTAAGCAAATTCTACAGATTTTGCCATGTAAATATGATATCTGGGCACGTGCCTTGAGTGCCCAGTCGTTATTTGGCCATGATTATTACACTTTTTTTTTTACTCTGACGTGTGATCCACCATTAAAAAGATTGACCGAGATAATCTTTGATTGAAATACATGGGATAGTAATACTTTGAAATTGAACCATGTTATTTTTAAATACTCCAATTATCTTGATTATTAATAGAACATAAAACCTAAAAAGCTGCATAAACTCAGAGATAGACCCAATTTATGTGCATCTCCCAGTTGATGCCTACTCTTCATACCGGGAGCCTGAAACGTGCCCAGTGTATTTACTGTGACGTCATCAGAAGTGGACGGTAGATGAAGACGAACGTAAGCGTGTTGATCTCTCCCGGAGCAGGTAAAAACTTGATGAAGGATACGAATTATGCCTCCCTTGAGGTAATATTGCGAAGTTGACTCAGGCTAGATAACGCGTTAACTACATGCTTGTTCAATGGTAGCAAAGATGCTTTGAAGGTAGCCTACTCTCAGTTCTGAATATTTTGTTCAAACAGTTAAGTTACCATAAATAAACATGCATGTGCCCAGCCTTGTATGTTCAACAATCCTATAAGATCAACTGATGACTGGTCAATGTTTGTCTGAAGTGGAAACACATTTAGGGTAAAGTTAGATAGCTAGGTGATTTTAGTTCCAAACTAGTTAGCCAACTATGCGGTCCCTATAAATTCTGAGATGCGAACGGAATCGATACAATTAAACAACAAACGTATTACATTTAGGAAATCAACTATGTATTACATGAATTAGCACACGTTTATCAAAAGACAAACATAATGCATCAGTGATTATTATTTAATGCAACTTTCTGAAGAGACAACGACAATTCCCCGTCTGTGTATGTGTGGCGCCCAGCTACCACTTACGTGTAGCCGTTAGCGATGATGCTAATGAAAAATCTTCTGGTAGATTCAATGTTAACTACAAAGTAGCCTATGCATACCTGCCAGAAGGATATCATGATTATTTGCATAAATCCAAAAACATAACTGAACATCCTCTTGCTAGGTGCCCACTGGAATGATAGGGTACCATAACCCAAAAATCGAAATTTCTCAATTTCCCCAGACCTCAAAAGTGGTCTCCTGATGTGGTATAAGCATTATTGTTGACCTCGAACATCCAATAAAGTTGTTATTCGTATTAAATTAGAAGTGTGATTTTCGATAGCAAAGACCTGAAATAAAACTGGGGAAAATGGACACCTGGAAAACGGAATTTAGGGAAAAACGGAATCAGGCAAAAAATAAAACTGATTTTATAGGGCCCTAATAGACTATGTAGCTAAGAGATGTAGCCTCCAATAAATTCACAGATTGCATTTAATAATTTCACAGCCTTAAATTAACTTTCAGGTTTGACAAGTCTCAAGATGGATTCCCTATACGGCCAGGTAGCCATTGGAATATTGGGAGGAGTGGGCTGTGGACTTTGCCTTGGCTGGCATTTCCGGGCTCGGTTCAGCAACTCTTCCAAAGACAGCAGGGCGGCGATGGGGAATGGCAGCAGGGGTGAAACGGCCACCAGCGTCATGGGAGAAGGAGGAGAGTTCAAAATGATCCTGGTGGTCCGATCCGACTTGAAGATGGGCAAGGGGAAAGTGGCCGCCCAGTGCTCACACGCCGCTGTGTCGGCCTATAAGCAGGTCCAGCGCAGGAACCCTGAGCTTCTGAAGCAATGGGAGTACTGTGGCCAACCCAAGGTTGTGGTTAAAGCTCCAGATGAAGACAGTCTGATAGAACTGCTAACCCATGCCAAAGAGGTAGGGCTGCCTGTCAGTCTGATCCAAGATGCAGGGAGGACCCAGATAGCGCCAGGATCCCGTACTGTGCTGGGAGTAGGCCCTGGAGCAGCTGATCTTGTGGACAAAGTCACTGGACACTTGAAGCTCTATTAGACACGAAATAGGACTTGAAATGAGTTCTGTATTAGTTGTATTTGAAGTAGGATAATCATGGTCCACTTTAAAATGTCTTTTTTTAATGGAGAAATTGTCATTTGGGAACTGTACATTCATTTTCATTAAAAGGTCCAAACATCATGTCTTCTTGTCCTCACATTTGCAGTAAGGGGCTGATTCAGACTAAGGAAATGTACGCCTTTCTTAAACACTTCTAAGTATTTGGTATTCAGGCTTACCTTATTCAGTCGTGTAATGTGCTCTGCAGGTGTTGCTGGCTACCTTGCGCACTCTGAATACATTTCATTCAACTGCTGAAAACCCTCCCACTTGGTGGCCAAGAGATTTTCTTGTGGGGTTATCAGTACATTTATCTTATCTATCGAGAGAACGGGTTCAGAACATTAGGGATCAATGAAAGGAAGCCATCTAAATATATGCATATTTGTCTCGGTCTCAGCACCAATTGGTAGATTTAAGGTTAGGAAATAATTTAGCATAGGACAGGGAGAGCTCTGCAGTGCTGATTTATGACATCTGAATGTGCATCAGATGGCAATCAGATGTCACTGGGCAGCTTCGAGCTGTTCTTCCCTTTGTAGTCTGTAACAGTTTGCAAGCCCTGCCACATCCGACGAGCATCGGAGCCAGTGTTGTACGATTCGATCTTAGTCCTGTATTGATGCTTTGTCTGTTTGATGGTTCGTCGGAGGGCATAGAGGGATTTCTTATCAGCTTCCGGGTTACATGAAAGCGGCAGCTCTACCCTTTACCTCAGTGCGGAGGTTGCCTGTAATCCATGGCTTCTGGTTGGGGTATGTACGTACAGTCATTGTGGGTACGACGCTATCGATGCACTTACTGTTGAAGCCAATGACTGATGTGGTGTACTCCTCAATGCCATTGGAAGAGTCCTGGAACATATTCCAGTCTGTGCTAGAAAAACAGTCCTGTAGCTCAGATTCTGCTTCATCTGACCACTTTTTTTATTGACCGAGTCACTGGTGCTTCCTGCTTTTGTTTTTTTCTTGTAAGCAGGAATGAGGAGGATAGAATTGTGGTCAGATTTGGCAAATGGAGGGCGAATGAGAGCTTTGTACGTGTCTCTGTGTGTGGAGTAAAGGTGGTCTAGAGTTTTGTTTATTTATACCACCCCTACCTTGTGGCTCAGTTGGTAGAGCATGGTGTTTGCAACGCGTGGTGTTTGCAACGCCAGGGTTGTGGGTTCGATTCCCACGGGGGGCCAGTACGAAGAAAAAAATTTATGAAATGTATGCATTCACTACTGTAAGTCGCTCTGGATAAGAGCGTCTGCTAAATGACTTAAATGTAAATGTAAAATGTAAACAACTAATTGGCTCAAACATATTAAAAAGGAATTACAAATTCACTTTTAAAAAGGTACACCTGTTAATTGAAATGCATTCCAGGTGACTACCTCATGAAGCTGGTTGAGAGAATGCCAAGAGTGTGCAAAGCTGTCAAAGGAAATGTTTATTTAACTAGGCAAGTCAGTTAAGAACAAATTCTTATTTACAATGACTGCCTACCCCAGCCAAACCCTGACCCGGATGACGCTGGGTCAATTGTGCGCCGCCCCATGGGACTCCCAATCACTGCTGGTTGTGATCCAGCCTGGAATCGAACCAGGGTCTGTAGTGACGCCTCTAGCACTGAGATGCAGTTCCTTAGACCGCTGCACCACTTGGGAGCAGTCAGCAAAAGGGTGGCTACTTTGAAGAATCCCAAACACTTTTTTGCTTACATCATTTCATAGTTTTGATGTCTTTTCAAGAAGCTGATTAAACAGCATGATCATTACACAGGTGCACCTGGTGCTGGGGACAATAAGGCCACTCTAAAATGTGCAGTTTTGTCACAAAACACAGATGAGGGAGCGTGCAATTGGCATGCTGACTGCAGGAATGTCCACCAGAGCTGTTGCCAGATAACTTAATATACATTTTTCTACCATAAACTGCCTCCAATGTCATTTTAGAGAATTTGGCAGTATGTCCAACCGGCCTCACAACCACGTGTAACCATACCAGTACAGGACCTCCACATGCGGCTTCGTCACCTGCGGGATCGTCTGAGACCAGCCACCTGGACGGCTGATGAAACTGGGTTTCATCAATTTCTGCACAAACTATCAGAAAACTTCTAAGGGAATCTCATCTACGTCTGCAGTTTGGGGTCGTAACCGACTTCAGTGGGCAATTGCTCACGTTTACTGGCACGCTGGAGAAGTGTACTCTAAAGATTAATCCCGGTTCAAAAGTAACGGGGAGATGGCAGACAGTGTGTATCGCATCGTGTGGGCAAGCAGTTTGCTGATGTTAACGTTGTGAACCGAGTGCCCCATGGTGGGGTTATGGTATGGGCAGGCATAAGCTACGGACAATGAACACAATTACATTTTATCTATGGCAATTTGAATGCACAGAGATTGTGGCCCATTGCCGCACCATTCATCCGCCACCATCACCTCATGTTTCAGCATAATGCACGGCCCCATGTCTCAAGGATCTGTACACAATCCCTGGAAGCAGAAAATGTCCCAGTTCTTTCATGGCATGCATACTCACCAGATGTCACCCATTGGGATGCTCTGAATCGACACGTTCGACAGCATGTTCCAGTTCCCTCCATCATCCAGCAATTTTACACAGCCATTGAAGAGTGGGACAACATTCCACAGGCCATAATCAACTCTATCTGCTGGTGGTGGTCACACCAGCTACTGACTGGCTTTCTGATCCACGTCCCTACCTTTTATTTTTTAAAGGTATCGGTAACCAACAGATACCACCAATACATACCTGTATTCCCAGTCATGTGAAATCTATAGATTAGGGCCTAATGACTTCATTTCAATTGACTGATTTCCTTATGAACTGTCACTAAAATATTTGAAATTGTTGCATGTTGAGTTTACATTTTTATTCGGTATAGTTTGTCATATTTACAATTCCATTTTCCAAACGGATTACTCATTTACTTTCATCTCTTATCAAGTTGTAAATTATAGTGCATTGACAATGGTGTTATTTCTATCTGCGGTAAAAAATAAATAAAAAAAGCTTTTTCCTCTCGGAACCGACAGGTTCGCTAGACCTTATTCATGTTTCCTCGTGCATTATTAGGAGAATTAAGTCAAGGTCAGAATATGGCGTGTCTAGAGACACACTGCCGCCACATTTTAATTTATTTGAGCTCCACCCCAAACGAAGTTCAAGGTCAGGATACACGTAGAGAGATGTTCCATTTATGCCGCTTAACTTGGGTCGGAAATGAGCCCCACAGTGGTGTCATAATACCCATAAAACCTAGCGGTCGAATAGGGAAATGGTTCCAATTGTTTTTCCCATAGGGGATTTTAGAAACACTTCAAATAAGGGCTGTGTTTTGGGTAGGTTTACCATGACATTTTTATAAGTCACCTTGTCCAAGAGATTTACATTGTTATCAATATATTTGACTCCATTTATTGATTTGAAAACACTACTTAGCATCAGTGGACATACAAATCTCTGCAAGCTGCTGCACATTTAGCTGACAGGTATTGTCAATTTAAAACTTGCACAAGACCGAAGATGGATAATTCTGAACTAAGACATTGATTCATTACTACATTATAGTTAATACCAAGATTCTTACCTTTGCCTCGATTCGGCAGTCGGGGGGTAAATACAGGTGAATATTGATAAGTGAAAATCTCTAGGACAAGGTAACTTATCAAAAGGTTACACGAAACTTAGCCCTTAAGTGTTTCTAAAATCCCCTATGGAAAAAACGAATGGTGGAAAAACAAATTGTAACCATTTCCCTGTTTGACCGCTAGGTTTTATGGGTTATGACTCATACTGCGGTACTCTTAACCCCTAATAGAATAGGTTACTTTTGAACATCATACAGATTCAAGACTGGCATTCTAGCAGTAACTGATACACCGACCCAATAGGCATACAGTTCACTTTGGCTGTGCTTAAACTACCCCAAACCCATTTGAGCACTGGCTTGTAGTTAAAACGTACTGTATTGTACATATGGAGTGATATGGATTTTCCCTACCGGCTGCCTTGATGAGAAGGTTCATAAGATGTAAGAGACCATCACAAATGTCGACCGCGCACAGCGGATGGCCGTATATATTCTAAATCTGCAGTCGCCACCAATCATTGACACCCAGCACGTGATCTACTGCGAACGGTCGATATGTGTTAGTCTGACAAAACAAAGTTAAGGGAACGAGACTTGACCCAACTTTTCTTGACAAACAAGAAGCCTTTATTTTATGTGGAAAAGAAAAATCGCCATTTCATTCATCATGATCCAGATTCTGCACAATCTATTTAAGTGCACGCTTAAATCTAAAGTCATTTGTTTTTAGAGAGTACAGGGCAGATTAATGTCTTTGTATACACGCAAGCCTTCGATAAAAACACCAAATTACCACAGTCCTGTGATTAATTAGATCAGAGGGCAAACTGAAAGTCCGTGTCCCAAATGGCACCCTATTCCCTACATAGTGCAAAACCCCTATGGGCCCTGGTCAAAAGTAGTTCACTATATAGGGAATAGGGTGCCATTTTGGACACAACCAAAGAAAGAAAAAGAACCTGGCAGGACAGAGGCTATTATGTTTTATATTCTCTCTTCTGTACACTCCAGAACAATGACCTGGAGCAGGGTGCAAGGTGTGGTTAGTTAGTAAAACACATAGGTCTAACTGAACTGAAGAACAGGGCTTCTTTAATTCTAGCAATCAATCCCTCCTAAATGGAATGGTCCCACACAAGAGCACTCTTTACAGCACGAGGAAAGGAAAGGTTTGTTACACGCAGCAGAGTTCATCTCTACACCGCACGGTCTGACTGGAGAACGTGCATATGCTTGGGATGAGAAGGATAGAAATCATGTCTGTATGCATTTTAAAATCAAATTCTTTCTCTCTAGAGCTACACAACCCCTTCAACCCTGTGTAGGTCATTACTGGTATTGTACGTAGTGTTTCTAGTTGGTTTGTGGTTCATGGAAGCGGCAGTCGTGTTCAAATATAGAAGAACATTGTAACTTTCGTTTCTGAATATACAATAATTAAATGCATTTTACAGACTGACAGAACAAGCTGCTCACACATCTACATGAGTTTCTTCTCACTACAGAGTGCAAATCAGATGCTTCACAACAGACCTTTATTAAGGACTCGCTCTTCCCACAAGCCCCCTCATTGTACATTAAAAAAAAAATGGACGAATTACATTAGTAAATATAATGGAATGTGGGGAAAAAATCCTTGTCATCCAATCCTTTTCTTTTCTTTGACAATGGAAATGAAATTGAGTCCTTCATGACAAAAAGGAAAACGATAATTAAAACAGTAATAACCGCTTGTTGGAATCCCCTGTATGTTGTGAGTAGAAGATGGTAATGGCTGGTGAAGGACTGAGCTGAGTGGGGGGGGGGGAGAGATGGAGGGAGGGCTCCAGGCTTGCTCCGGACGAGAAGGGCCTTCACATGCTGTAGCCGAAGCCTGGCTGTGCCTGAGGGGCCTGGGGATAGCCCGCAGGGGCCTGGTAACCATAGCCATAGGCCTGCTGGGGGGGTACGGGCACACTGGGGCCAGCAGTCAGCATCAGCTGGGGTGTGCCTGGAGGAGAGAGTTACACATGTATTAGATTAGAATCTATTCAGATTTGATTTGTTTACTCATTCACAAAATTGTTTTAGCATGGCCTACAAGACACAGCGCAACTGTCAACATTCCAGAGTGCCAAGGAAGGAGTGGGGCAATCCTCCTTTCATATTTTTTCAGGTTTTTTATAGAACAGAGAGACTGGAGAGATTGAGTCAAAGGGCAGTGGGCCAGATTCAAACCAATGTTGACTCTGGCATATGTCAAAGTCAGACATACTAACCACTGGACCACAAGGACGCTTAAAATGCGTTGTTCACTTGACTATAGCCTTTCTGCTGCAGAGGGACAAGGAAGTGAGTTTTGATCAGTTATGGACAGAAAAAAAAGTGCTGAAAACCTGTTGGCTCAGCATTTTAAATGATCAGGGCCTATTAGGAGGAAAATACCAGCGTTTTGACACAGGAACTGATACGAATCTCAAAATTGTGATTCAGAGACAGCCCTATACACATGCATGTCACCAATAAACACCCCCAAAAAAATGTACTTGACATTTTATTCATTTCTCTCTACTTTTTGTCTTTGAGTCAAAACTTTACTACTTGCCGTACAAAAGACTGGGTAATGAGTCATCTCTCTGGACATTTGTCAGTGTGAACAGCTGTACATGGTCGCCGTTTAAGTGTGTTGATCAGTTAATGTTACTTTAAAATACGACTGTACTCTTTTCTGGTTATAGACCGCACTTACACGGCCCCATAGAGATGTATAGAGGACACACTTGCCACTACACAGAAAAGCCCTCTATGGGGCGTTGCTATCACAGAACCGATCAATGGTGCACCCTCTACACATTTCTATGGACTGCTGCTGCCACGACATTTCTCCAAACACCCTTTCTCCACTCACTTTGAGAACTAAATGAGGAAACTAAATGTAAGTTGAGATTGGATCATGGAAACGCCCGGTAGAGAGAAGATTCTGAAAAGGTTACGTGTTACTTTACTCCATTACCCATGAAAGTGATTGATTACGTAACATAATCACCTGACTTAGAATTCCTTTCAATCAAATGCCGACCACATTATCGACCAAGCGAATTCTCTTCGATTATAGTCACAGCCATGTATATCCCCCCCAAGCAGACACCTCGACGGCCCTGAAAGTACTTCACTAGAAACCATATCCTGAGGCTGCATTTATTGTAGCTGGGGATATTAACAAAGCTAATCTGAGAACAAGGCTTACTAAATTCTATCAGCATATCGAATGCGCGACACGGGCTGGTCGCATTCTGGACCATTGCTACTCTAACTTCCACGATGCATACAAAGCCCTCCCCCGCCCTCCCGTAGGCAAATCTGACCGTTGCTCCCCGCATATAGACAGATACTAAAACAGGAAACAACCGTGCTCAGGTCTAGCCAATGCTGGTCTGACCAATCGGATTCCACGCTTCAAGATTGCTTCAATCACGTGGACTGGGATATGTTCCGGGTAGCCTCAGACAATAACATTGATGTATACGCTGACTCTGTGAGCGAGTTTATTAGCAAGTGCATCGGTGGTGTTGTATCCACTGTGACTATTAAAACCTTCCCTTACCAGAAACCGTAGATTGATGGCAGCATTCGCTCAAAACTGAAAGTACGACCACCGCTTTTAATCATGGTAATATGACCGAATACAAACAGTGTAGCTATTCCCTCCAAGGCAATCAAACGAGACAAAGTAGAGTCGCAATTCAACGGCTCAAATACGAGACGTATGTGGCAGGGTCTACAGTCAATCACGGATTACAAAAAGAAACCATACCCGTTGCGGACATCGACGTCTTGCTCACAGACAAATTAAACAACTTCTTTGCTCACTTTGAGGACAATACAGTGCCACAGCCCGCTACCAAAGTCTGGGCTCTCCTTCACCGTGGCCAACGTGAGAAAATCATTTAAACATGTTAACCCTCGCAGCAAGGTGGCCGGCCCAGGCGGCATCCCTAGCCTCATGTGCAGACCAGCTTTAAATAACGCCACTTTAATAATTTCTACATATCCCACATTACTCATCTCATATGTATATACTGCATCTTGCCTATGCCGCACGGCCATCGCTCATCCATATTTATATGTACATATTCTTATTCATCGCTTTACATTTGTGTGTATAAGGTAGTCTTTGTGATTTTGTTAGATTACTTGTTAGATATTACTGCACTGTCGGAACTAGAAGCACAAGCATTTCGCTACACTCGCATTATCTGCTAACCATGTGTATGTGACCAATAAAATTTGAGTTGATACTTTTGTTAACACGGTACACCCAACACTGGTAGTGAATGATGCGAGGTACTTACCATAGACGATGGGTTGTGTCTCTGTCGCCTGCTCCTCCTCTTTCCGTAGGGACTCTGAGGTCTCCAGCTTGTCCACCTGGAATAGAGGTCAGAAAGAACACAATGAAACACAGCTACAAGCAGGCAGGCTTTAGGAGACTAGATGTGCTGGAAAAGTCTTCATTCATTGACTCTTCTTTCATTTAGTTAAGTGATTGTTGGACAGGACCGTTCCCGGTGTGTAAAGTGTGTACATTTTAGGAGATTTTAATTTAACACATAAGGCTGCTGTGAGCTGCCACTTCATCACACATTTAAAACTAGTGAAGAAAAATTAGCATTAAGATATGCGTGACTAGAAAAAGACTCAATTGACTTTGGTCCCTCCATTCTGCCACCAATTTGTACTTGAAGTTTTCGGGTATAGATAAACATTGCTATGGATGTAGAGAACCAAACCCATATCAAGTATGAATCAGGCCTACAAAAGCTATTCTGTAGTAGGAATGCCAACTTCCCGATGGTATTTTCACAGATTTATTTAGGAACCATTCAACCTTCCTCATAAATCGAACATACTTAGTTTATAGCTTGTCAATATCAGCCCACTAACTCCAATCCTGGGAGTGACATTTTAAGCATAGCAACAAAAATAGCAGCTTTCCAAACGTTGTTAGGAACAAAACTTAATTGTATTTGAAAGTTGCGGTCAGAGGAAAGATGCATTTTGTGCAAGTTAAAATACATCCCCTTTTTCTTGTTTTGTTCACTATGTTTAGCTGTGCTTCTGTGTTTAATTCCCTCCATACTTCTTGTTAGGAACATTAGTAAATCTCTTCCCACAAAATCCCAACAAGCCAAGGCTTCATTGAAAGGAGAAGAGCAACATGCTACAGTTGGTTAGAAGTGTGCATGAAAGAGGCATAAGTAGAGGGAGTGAAAGCTTGGGATGATTTGTAGTCCAGCCACTCAAGGACTCCTATTCGCATCAACCAACAGCAAGGCACAGCCAACAGCAATGTCTCCTAGCTACTCAATGGCATGGCCTCTTATCACATGCATATTTTAAAACCAGAGAACATTTCCAAAAGGTAGGTACCATTACCCGTTTCTCACACAAACATACATTGCCTTCAGAAGGTATTCACACCCCTTGACTTTTTCCACATTGTGCCACTGATCTACACACAATACAAATAAAATCAATAAGCATACAACCCCTTTGTTATTGCAAGTCTAAAAACGTGCATAACAAGTCACAAGTTACATGGATTCACAATAGTGGTTAAGATTTTTTTTTTTTTTTAATTTATGATTACACCCCCCCCCCCCCCACACACACGTATCTGTTAAGGTCCCTCAGTCGAGTAGTGAATTTCAACCACAAAGACTAGGGAAGTTTTCCAATGCCTCGCAAAGAAGGGCACCTATTGGTAGATGGGTCAAAATAAAGCAGACATTGTATATCCCTTTGAGCATGGTGAAGTTATTAATTACACTTTGGATGGTGTATCAATACACCCGGTCACGACAAACACACAGGCGTCCTTCCTAACTCAGTTGCTGGAGAGGTAGGAAACCACTCAGGGATTTCACCATGAGGACAATGGTGACTTTGAAACAGTTACAGTTTAACCTGTCTGGGGTATGTGGGACGATTTCGTCCCACCTACGTAACAGCTACTGGAATTCCAGTGGCGCGATTTTTGAATCGTTAGAAATACTATAACTTCAATTTCTCAAACATATGACTATTTCACAGCTATTTAAAGACAAGAATCTCGTTAATCTAACCCCACTGTCCGATTTCAAAAAGGCTTTACAACGAAAGCAAAACATTAGATTATGTCAGCAGAGTGCCCAGCCAGAAAAAATCTGACACCCATTTTTCAAGCTAGCATATCATGTCACATAAACCCAAACCACAGCTAAATGCAGCACTAACCTTTGATGATCTTCATCAGATGACACACCTAGGACATTGTGTTATACAATACATGCATGTCTGTTCAATCAAGTTCATATTTATATCAAAAACCAGCTTTTTACATTAGCATGTGACGTTCAGAAAAAGCATAACCACCGCAAACTTCCGTTGAATTTACTAACAGTTTGCTAAATTACTCACGATAAACGTTCACAAAAAGCATAACAATTATTTTAAGAATTATAGATACATTACCCCTCTATGCACTCGATATGTCCGATTTTAAAATAGCTTTTCGGATGAAGCACATTTTGCAATAATCTAAGTACATAGCCCGGCATTACAGGGCTAGCTATTTAGATACCCACCCAGGTCAGCCTCCACCAAAATCAAATTTCCTATAAGAAAAATGTTCTTACCTTGCTTGTTCTTCATCAGAATACACTGCCAGGACTTCTACTTCAATAACAAATGTTGGTTTGGTCCCAAATAATCCATCGTTATATCCAAACAGCGACGTTTTGTTCGTGAGTTCTAGAATGCTTTTTCACGGTCCCGCGCATGGCGCGTTGGCTTGTCAAAAATGTCTAAATATTCCATTACCGTACTTCGAAGCATGTCAACCGCTGTTTAAAACCAATTTTTATGCCATTTATGTCGTAGAGAAGTGATAATATTCCGACCGGGAGTATGCATTGAGCCTAAACAGCCGAATAAAATTTCTCCTCAGAAGCGACTCATGCACGCGCATCATTGAAAGGTCCTCCGAGCAGCCACTTACAAAAGGCGATAATATGTTTCAGCCTGAGGCTCCCTCGTAAACCTTCAGGTATTTCCCGGGCTCTGAGAGCCTATCGGAGCCCTGGGAATTGTCACGTTACAGCTAAGATCCTTACTTTTCAATAAAAAGAGGTAAGACGCACGACTCCTTGTCAGACAGGGTACTTCCTGCTTGAAACCTTGTCAGGTTTTTGCCTGCCATAGGAGTTCTGTTATACTCACAGACACCATTCAAACAGTTTTAGAAAATTCAGAGTGTTTTCTATCCAAACCTGAACAATAATATGCATATTCTAGCTTCTGAGTTGGTGTAGGAGGCAGTTAAAAATGGGAACATATTTTTCCAAAATTCTCAATACTGCCCCCTAGCCCAGACAGGTTAATGGCTGTAATAGGAGAAAACATGATGGATCAACTACAGTTACTCCACACTACTAACCAAAATGATGGAGTGAAAAGGAATACAAATATTCCAAAACATGCATCCTGTTTGCAATAAGGCACTAAAATAATACTGCTAAGAAATTTACTTTTTGTCCTGAATACAAAGCATTATGTTTGGGGCAAATCCAACACATCACTGAGTCCCACTCTTCATATTTTAAAGCATGGAGGTGGCTGCATCATATTATGTGTATGCTAGTGTCATGACGTTGGCCTCTGAGTACAGGGAGGACAGTTGACCCCCTCCCCCTTTGTACCATCCCCCAACCTACCTTCCCCCCCAACCCAGGCCCTGTGTGAAAGGGTTGTAAAACTAAGAGGAGAATCTCCTGCCACATGTTTCATAGAGAGACAAAGGAAATTCTTCCAACTCAGAATTGGAGAACCGAGCGACATTTGTGTTCTGGAGAAGGTATGGAAGATTGGTGAATAATCCAGCTACGAACTGGTCCGCTTGGTACAATTTTGTGATACTCAGAAGAGACAATATAGACATATTACCATAAAACTGTTTATATAATAGCCTCAGCGATGAGACTTGCATCCACATGGTTGTATAAAATGTATTAATAAGGATAAAGCTATTTGTAATACATTGAGATGCTATGTACTGATGTTAATGTGATAGAATTGTATTTCTGTACCAAGCTTAACTCAGTCATCGGCACACCCCCCAGGGACACAGACAGAACCAGGCGTCATGTGACATGTTCACTATAAAACTACACCCTGATTTACTTTCTTCAGACCAGGCCTCCACTCCATTAGTGAGTTGGCCAGTAGGTTTTACCATCCAATTCCTCTACTGAAAGTGAACTACACCACGTGGTTAACTTTTAGACTATCGAGACCGACAGAATAAGAACAAGTCTTTGATATTAATTATTAGTCTGCAGCTAAGTAAATTATATCATCGAACGCGAAGACCAACGAAACAGCCATTCTATGACAACATTAATGAATGTCGCTCTGAAAGATCCATTCTAACCGAGAGAGAGAGAGAACGCGGACAAAACTCTCCAACAGAACGACGCTCCGACAAGGATCCCGGCGGCACACTGGGCGTAAATATATATTGATTGCAATTGTTCCCGAATGAGTGAGCGTTCATGTGCAAAGGATTAGCATATCAATTGTTAATATTAATGAACTCTGTGTGCCACAGCTGACCTTTTATGATCCATTGTTCAACAGGCCGACCTGCCTGTTTAGCCCACAAGGGCACATTCCTCTACCGATTCTTTGTGACGATAATTACTGTTTGTATGTTTTCTGTTAATTACTTAGTGTAGTAAATAAATGATTTTAAGACAATTGATGTATGGATGATTTTAGTAAAGACTGGGTTCGTGCAGATACAACAATTTACGACGTTTGGAATGAGACTGGACGCGAGGTAAAATACACCATTTAAACCAGAAGGTAAATCGGCCTATACTATAATATATAATGTTATAATATAGGAAAGTTATATTAGGAAAATTATAACTTTGTAATCTGAATATTTTCCTTGGTGCCCCGATCTCCTAGTTAATTACAATTAAACGATTAATCAGTTTAATCGCGTGACAATAATTACAGGGAGTTAATTGATAAACATGCCTTCAGTTTAATGGTACCCCAAAGACACGACACAAGTCATCGGCAAAGACTAGGGAGTTCTTTAGGATAAAGCACAGGCAAAACTCTAGAGGAAAAGCTGGTTCAGTCTACTTTCCAACAGACAATGGGAGATGAAGTCACCTTTCAAAGGATAATAACCTAAAACATAAGACCAAATATACACTGGAGTTGCTTACCAAAATGATAGAATGTTTCTGAGTGGCTTAGTTACAGTTTTGACATGAAAGCGGCCGTATGACAATGATCATCAACCAGAGCTTGAAGAATGTGGAAATATTGTACAATCCAGGTGTGCAAAGCTCTTAGATTTACCGAAGAAGACTCAGATGTAATTTTTGCCAAAGGTGATTCTAAACTAATCTAAATCGAGATTAGTTTTATTTTTCATTCATCTTTAAAAATAAATTGTGTAGATCGTTAAGTCTTAAATCCATTTTAATCCCAATTTGTAACAAATGTGGGAAAGGTCAAGGGGTGTGAATACTTTCTGAAGAAACTAAACATACAGTACATATTCTCCTAGATACAGTGTAAAAGTCTGTGAAGGAATGCACTTTCCAGTTACTGCCTGTGAAAAATGTACTTGGGCTGATTTTTTTTGCTCAGCTTCTAATACTGCAGCGCAAGGGGTACTTCACTGTCAATACTTCAATATAAACATGACAAAGTTTTAATTGTAAACCCAGTGGTTCGAGCCCTGAATGCTGGTTGACTGAAAGCCGTGGTATCAGACCATAAACCATGGGTATGACAAAGAAGTACTATTTACTGGTTTAATTACATTGGTAACCAGTTTATAATAGCAATAAGGCACCTGGAGGGTTTGTGTTATAAGACCAATATACCACAGCTAAGGGCTGTATCCAGGCAGTCCGCGATGCGTCGTGCATTAGAGCCCTTAGCCGTGGAATATTGGTCATATACCTCAGGCCTTATTACTTAAATACACTGCTCAAAAAAATAAAGGGAACACTAAAATAACACATCCTAGATCTGAATGAATGAAATAATCTTATTAAAACTTTTCTTTACATAGTTGAATGTGCTGACAACAAAATCAAAAATAATCAATGGAAATCCAATTTATCAACCCATGGAGGTCTGGATTTGGAGTCACACTCAAAATTAAAAGTGGAAAACCACACTACAGGCTGATCCAACTTTGATGTAATGTCCTTAAAACAAGTCAAAATGAAGCTCAGTAGTGTGTGGCCTCCACGTGCCTGTATGACCTCCCTACAACGCCTGGGCATGCTCCTGATGGTCTCCTGAGGGATCTCCTCCCAGACCTGGACTAAAGCATCCGCCAACTCCTGGACAGTCTGTGGTGCAACGTGGCGTTGGTGGATGGAGCGAGACATGATGTCCCAGATGTGCTCAATTGGATTCAGGTCTGGGGAACGGGCGGGCCAGTCCATAGCATCAATGCCTTCCTCTTGCAGGAACTGCTGACACACTCCAGCCACATGAGGTCTAGCATTGTCTTGCATTCGGAGGAACCCAGGGCCAACCGCAACAGCATATGGTCTCACAAGGGGTCTGAGGATCTCATCTCGGTACCTAATGGCAGTCAGGCTACCTCTGGCGAGCACATGGAGGGCTGTGTGCCCCCCCAAAGAAATGCCACCCCACACCATGACTGACCCACCGCCAAACCGGTCATGCTGGAGGATGTTGCAGGCAGCAGAACGTGATTGACTTGGAGTTACATTGTGTTGTTTAAGTGTTCCCTTTATTTTTTTTTGAGCAGTATATATAAAATTTCATCACTACAAAATGTGTAATTTCTGAAACATTTAGAAAAAACTGCATTCTCTTCACAAACAATAATTTAGTACTATGGTTAAATGCAGTCTACAACTGGTTTGCAGTCCTTTTTGAAAGGAGGTCTTAACTATGTGCTGGCAGTATGAGGAGACTCAAGACGGCGTTCATTAAAAGGCGTTCCAACTTATTCTACAAAATTAACTTTCCTCTCAGACACTCTTGGGGCATCAAGGGTGCTTTAGTGGGTTGAAAGGTCAGGACTGGAAACCAATGGCAGACTGGCATCATTGGTAGACTTCCTCAGACTAAGGGTTGTCATTGTTGAGTAACTACAGATCTACTACAGTGCTTGGCTGCCCAGTCGGTGAGAGTCCGTTTGAGAGGACTCTCAGAAGGCACTACTCGGTGTGTGGGTGTTTGGAAAAGTGATAGTCTAACAGATGACAGAATTAAAATAAAACTCATGCAGATTCCTGAGGTTGCAGTCCTCCAAGATAAATGAATAAAAGTGTAATAAAGAGATGGAATATAGGAATAGACTTTCAACTTTTCCTTAATTGCATTAACCTGGAATGGAATTCAAGAAGCGCTTAAAATTCAGTTTCCCATAGTGCAGAGAGATCAGGCTGAGACAGCATACAGAGATGGGCAACCAAATATACATACTGTAGAAACGCAAATTGAATAGTTAGAAAAGACAGTAACACTCCTGTCTAGAAGGAAGTCTGGAACAATTTATTTAAGAATTTTTCTAGTTTGATTGTTAAACTATCCTTTCCATCCTAAGAAATATTGTTTTGAAGATCTTTTTCACATTTACATGCATCAAAATAGTTTCTACTGTGCTGGCCAAATATGAAAATTGGCAAAATGTTTTCAATTTAGTAGGCTAGTGTACAGCTGTACTAAAATATTGAGAGCAGAGCAGTCCAGACTGCATTAGCCCTGTTCTAACATGTCTATCAATAAAACTAGCATCCTCCATTGGCTGGCCTAGAGAGCTGCTGGACTACTATTCCATTCAGAGCCATATAATACATGTAGTGCCTTCAGAAAGTATTCAGACCTTGAACATTTACACATTTTGTTATGTTACAGCCTTAATCTAATTATTATTATTTTTTCCCCCTGATCAATCTACACACAATACCCCATAATGACAAAGCAAAAACAGATTTATACATTTTTGCTCATTTACAGACACTTGTCCCAAAGCCAGTCCTGCATTGTCTTGGCTGTGTGCTTAGGGTCATTGTCCTGTTGGAAGGTGAACCTTCACCCCAGTCTGAGGTCCTCAGCACTCTGGAGCAGGTTTTCATCAAGGATCTCTGTGATTTGCTCCATTCATCTTTCCCTCAATCCTGACTAGTCTCCCAGTCTCTGCCGCTGAAAAACATGCATCAATGTGGGGATGGTGCCAGGTTTCCTACAGACGTGACACTTGGTATTCAGGCCAGTTCAATCTTGGTTTCATCAGACCAGAGAATCCTGTTTCTCATGGTCTGAATTTTTAGGTGCCTTTTGGCAAACTCCAAGCGGGTTGTCATGTGCCTTTTACTGAGGAGTGGCTTCCATCTGGCCACTCTACCAAGTGCTGCAGAGATGGTTGTCCTTCTTGAAGGTTCTCCCATCTCCACAGAGGAACTCTGTCAGAGTGACCATCGGGCTCTTGGGCACCTCCCTGACCAAGGCCCTTCTCCCCCTGATTGCTCAGTTTGGCCAGGCGGCCAGCTCTAGGATGACTCTTGGTGGTTCCAAACTTCTTCCATTTAAGAACGATGGAGGCCACTGTGTTCTTGAGGGCCTTCAATGCTGCAGACATTTTTTGGTACCCTTCCCCAGATCTGTGCCTCGACACAATCCTGTCTCGGAGCTCTATCGACAATTCCTTCGACCTCATGGCTTGGTTTTTGCTCTGACATGCACAGTCAACCGTGGGACCTTATATAGACAGGTGTGTGCCTTTCCAAATCATGTCCAATCAATTGAATTTAACACAGGTGGACTCCAATCAACTTGTAGAAACATCTCAATGATGATCAATGGAAACAGGATGCACCCGAGCTCAATTTCAAGTCTCCTACCAAAGGGTCTGAGTACTTATGTAAATAAGGTATCTGTTTTTTGTTTAATACATCTGCAAAAATTACTAAACCTGTCTTTGTTTTGTCATTATGGGGTATGTGTGTAGATTGCTGAGAATTGTTTTATTTAATCCATTTTCGAACAAGGCTAACGTAACAAAATGTGGAAAAGTCAAAAGGTCTAAATACTTTCAGAAGGCACTGTAATATGTAGCTTAGGACTGACCCCATTTAGTCGACTGGTCAATTGTTTGGTCGATAGGCTGTTGGTCGACCGAGATTTCTTTAGTCGAGCAGTCCAATTATTTTTTTACATTTGTTATGGAGCACAAGACACCGGTCTGATTCGCACCTATCTCAGTGGACTAATCTATTGAAGGCCACAGGGATGGCACAGGCCATCAGACATGTCACACTGAAATTGTATAAGGTTATATAATGTAAAAATAAATGGTGCAACACTAATACATGGAGCAATATATAACAAATGTGCTTTCTCCAGCGTTGGATACGGTCACTGTCTGCGGCTCTGAAACAAATCTTCAGTGTGCCATAGAATTACCACCTTTCCCCGTGTTGCTACTCTATGTGCACAATAGCAAAGTTAACCAGCATATTGAGAACAATGCGGTGGAGGCAGCAGCAATGACGAGGAAACAACCCTTGCCTTAGGCTAATTGTCTAAGAAAATTGAACAGAGGAAATCAACTTAATTAGGTTTATAATCCATAGCCTAACTTAAATGTGCCCGGCTTTATAAATCCACATATAGAGTACTATTTAAAAATTTGGACACACCCACTCATTCAAGTTTTTTTTTTTTTTAAATATTTTTCTGCATTGTAGAATAATAGTGAAGACAAACTATGAAATAACACATATGTAGTAACCAAAAAAGTGTTAAATCAAAATAGATTCTTCAAAGTAACCACCCATTGCCTTTGACAGCTTTGCACACTCTTGGCATTCTCTCAACCAGCTTCATGAGGTAGTCACCTGGAATTAATTTCAACAGGTGTGCCATGTTAAAAGTTAAGGAAAGAAATTCCACAAATTAAGTACATATTATGGCAAGAACAGCTCAAATAAGATAAATAACAGCTATCATTACTTTAAGACATGAAGGTCAGTCAACGCAGACAATTTCAAGAACTTTTAAAGTTTCTTCAAGTGCAGTCGCAAAAACCATCAAGGGCTATGATGAAACTGGCTCTCATGAGGACCGCCACAGGAAAGGAAGACCCAGAGTTACCGCAGCTGCAGAGGATAAGTTCATTAGAGTTACCAGCCTCAAATTGCAGACCAAATAAATGCTTCAGAATTCAAGTAACAGAAATCAACATCATCTGTCCAGAGGAGACTGCGTCAATCAGACCTTCATGGTCAAAGTGCTGCAAAGAAACCACTACTGAAGGACACCAATAAGAAGAAGAGACTTGCTTGGGCCAAGAAACACGAGCAATGGACATTAGACTGGTGGAAATCTGTCCTTTGGTCTGATGTGTCCAAATTTGAGATGTTTGGTTCCAACCGTTGTGTCTTTGTGAGATGCAGAGTAGGTGAACAGATGATCTCTGCATGTGTGGTTCCTACCGTGAAGCAGGAAGGAGGTGCTGGTGACACTGCCAGTGATTTATTTAGAATTCAAGGCAAACTTAACCAGCATTCCGCAGCGATACGCCATTCCATCTGGTTTGCGCTTAGTGGGACTATCATTTGTTTTTCAACAGGACAATGACCCAACACCCCTCCAGGCTGTGTAAGGGCATTTGACCAAGGAGGGGAGTGATCGAGTGCTGCATCAGATGACCTGGCCTCCACAATCACCCGGCCTCAACCCAATTGCGATGGTTTGGGATGAGTTGGACCGCAGAGTGAAGGAAAAGCAGCCAACAAGTGCTAAGCATGTGGGAACTCCTTCAAGACTGTTGGAAAAGCATTCCAGGTGAAGCTGGTTGAGAGAATGCAAAGCCGTCATCAAGGCAAAGGGTGGCTACTTTGAACAAAATCTAATATTTTGATTTAACACCGTTTAACACCGTGTTATTTCATAGTTTTGAGGTCAATATAGAAAATAGTAAAAATAAAGAATAAACATTGAATGAGTAGGTATGTCCGAACTTTTGACTGGTACTATAGATAGAGCGATAGATATGGCTGTGGTTGAGGTGTGCAGACAGACATGCTCAAGTCACAGCAGTCCCACATGCAGCATCCAATGACGAGCTCCACTTACTTGGCACTTAATATCAATGACAAGGTAACAAACAATTGGACTCGAGAGAGGAACTAAAGATCGTTTCAAAGCAGAGGGGACACCACCTTGAAACAATGCATCAACAAGACACTTGTACTGTACTAAAATAACATTTTAATTTCAGATGATGCAGTTTAATTTGTTAGAGCATAAAAAAAAAAATCAATTACTGTCTTTGATATGGAAAGGGTTAACAAAAAAGGGGAAATTCAAACTAATGGCATCGGAGCCGAGGTTTGTTTAGCTTTATCAAACTCAGACAAACAGAAGAGACAAGGCACTAAAAATAAAAAGACAAGTTGATAGAAAAACCAAATAAATAACTCTTCCTATTGAGTCTACTGGCATGCCACACAATTATATTCTAAATTGAATATTCTACTGATTTCAGTAATTATATTTCTATTACAACACACATGCTGCGAAGTCTAGACTGCTGGACTGACTTCTAAAGGAATCATTGAAGAATCTCTGGTAGAAACTGAACTTGCCATAAAAAAATAAGGTATTGTGCTACTAACTAACTAAGTGGCTTTTCAAACATGGCAAACTGCTAAAAGCAGTTGACTGTAACAGAAGATCAATGCACAGTGTGTTTGGATGGCTTTGGGTAAAAGTGGACAATGGAATTTAGGATCAGCTTATTTTCACTCAATCCTAACCTTAAAGGGGCAATCAGCAGTTGCTGCATCCTTTTTGGACTTAAAAATTAACAATGTGTACCAATTGATTTGTGAAGAATATAACTTAAATGCTTCATGAGCTTAGTTCAACTGTCATACCCCATCAGAACACAATATCAGTTTGTTTTACTCCAATGTTTGTAAACAAAGTAAATATATATAACCTCAAAACATGGTTAAAACTATGATTTTGTTGTCAGTCCTTGCATCCATAGCTCTGTCTATGAATTTTAGAGTGGTTACATTTCTCCAGTCCCATCCCTCAGCTTTTAGCAAAACAGGGGCGGGGACTTCATTTGTTGTTGTTTCAACTGCTGATTGCCGCTTTAACCTTTTGGGGTAAGACATTCCAAACTGACCCTTGATCAATGACCAGGGGAAAGTTCACCCAACTACCTCTGAAAGCAGACCTGGGTCGTGTTCATTAGCCACCAAATGGAATAAAACTGACATTTTCCGTTGCGTGCCTTACTGAACACAACCCTTGGACCCGTAGAATAAAACCACCATGCCTGATTTGGCTTAGCCCACTCAACACTCCACCTAGCCAAGTCCAAACAGACACCCACCTTGGAGAGGTACTCTCTCATGACCTGGATGAAGTAGGGCATGGAGAAGTCCATGATGTTGTGCTTCCAGGCCGTCTCCAGAACCACGTCTGGCCTCAGCAGGTCGTAGCAGGTGAAAAGGCAGGCGGCAAAGCACTCCTTCTTGTCCTCTGTCAGGAACCAGCCCAGCAGCTCCTCAGCCAGCTCCGTGTCCTTGGACTCTGACGCGTACTGCATGGCATCCTGGAGGAAAAGGGGAACTATGAGGAGGTGCTTCAAGATCAGGAGAGGTGACTTGATACATTAGAGGGGAAGGTAGATACCAAGACAAAGTGGCAGGTGTGGCGCAATCTAGTAATGCCTAGAAAGTATAGGACTTATTCCACCTAGGCATAACTTTAATATCCCATTGGGAATTTCTGATTTGCAACAAAGTACACCAACAATCATCTTAACCACTAACCTTACCAGAAAAAAAATTCACATTATCCACCTCTCTCTCCTAACAAATTACGTTAAATGACAATGGCACTTTCCCCAGTGAATGGCAGTCTCAGGAGAAACAAGCCTTGTAAGAAGAGAATGAATGATTACCTTGTAGAGTCTGTCCTTCTTGCAGAGCTCCACACTCTGTTTCCAGCGGTTGTTACCCTTGAAGAGGTACGCAGCGATTCTCCTGAACTCCATCAGCTCGTGTTTCTCCAGGCGCTGGGCCAGTGAGATGTTGTCGAAGTTGTCATAGGCATCTATAGACGTCCTCAGAGCCTGAGACCACGGAGGGAAGAAAGGATGAAGTAACTTTGTTGTTCAGTGAGGCAAAAAACACTGGTTTCAAGTAAACAAGGTAATAGAAATGGTTATACTGTATATAGAGCCAGTTCTCCAGACCCAGATTAAAGGGATACTTATTTTGGCAATAATAAGTATCCTTTTATCTACTCCCCCTGAGTCAGATCAACTCATGGATACCATTTGTATGTGCCTGCATCCATTATGAAGGAAGTTAAGAGGTAGTTTCGCGAGCTAATATTAACTAGGACTTTGTCAATGATTTTGTCAAAAGGATTTTGTCAATGAGGCCCTAAGTATCCCTTTAAGCCTAGTCCTGCATAAATACAATTATTCAATGGAAAATGTGTCTGTCTTCCTTGTTTGACAATGTAACAACCAACAACAAAACATTGACCACAAACCTGATAGTCCTCCTCTGTGATGAAGAGGTTGCTAAGTGCTTCATTGACAGACTTGTTGTTGTGGTTCTGTACTGAGCGCAGGTAGGGCTTGACCAGGGGCAGCTGTTTCACCTGGACCACACACACACACACACCGTTGATTACTAGAACTGCATTCACTTTAAGCAGAGTGCACTACTATACATACTCATTCACAGTCAGAGTAACTACTATAAAAAGGTATCAATGCTTCAGTTTCCTGTGTTGGCAGATAGGGGGGACAGAGAGCTCGTCTCACCTTGCTGAAGAAGTTGACAGCACGGGAGTGGTCCAGTCTGGGCGACAGCACTATGAGCAGGTCATTCAGTAACAACGGCTTGAACTCCAAATAGAACTGAGTTGCTTTGTAATACAGCTCCACGTTGGCCACCTACACAGTCACAGGAAAGACAGTAAAGGAGAGATTGTCATGTATGAAAGTATTGTGAAGAGAAGCCAATATGCATGCATATGTACAATTTTGACATTTTACTTTTTAAACTGTTTCATCTATTGTTGATGTGCTTTGTTTTATAATTGTACGTGTATTGAGAGGTTTCAATGTACTTTAAAAAGAAACACTGAACAATATCACATTAAGTCAAGCTTTGTCATAGTTCCTACACAGCAATGACTGGTACCTTGGTGATAATGTCTTTGAACTGGCCCTCCTTCCAGGCGTCTGTGGGGTGGTTCATCATGGTGATGATGGCGTTGTCAAACTCCTCGTACTTATCGTACAGGAACACCAGCTCCGCCCACAGGTGGGCCTGCTCCGCCGCCCGCAGAACCTTTGGAATGTTGACTCTGGACCAGAAGAGCTCCAGGTGCTCCCTCATCTTCTGGGGTTTGAATTTGGAGTAGAGGATGGCCAGCTCAGTGAACATGCCCATGTGAGCCCGCTCCAGCCCCAGGGCTGCCTCCAGCATGGTGATCAGCTCCTCAAAGTAAGCACGGTCCTGAACATGGGGGGGTTAAAGGTGGTTATGAGTTTGTAGAGGTAAAGCATTAAGAGGTTCTAAAGCACCACATGTGATTGTCAAGAGAGAGTGTGTGGAGAGAGGTGGACGAAATTAGGATTTTTCAAGTTGACTACACTGAAAACACAAATTTAATACAAACAACCCTTGACAGGGCCTAGCAGCAAGGAGGATAAGGTGCATCAAGACCGAGTGGGTCGTGTGTGTGTGTGTATATGTATGTATATATATATATATATATCAGTCTTACCTGGTAGTAGTTGATGAGTTCCTCCAGTTCGTCAGCATGCACCACGATGTGGAGGCCACACATCTGGGCCAGCCGGAACTCCTTCCCATCCACGCAAGCGAAGCACACCTCCTTCCAGGTCCTAGTGCTGTTGGCCTTGCGCGCCCCGTCTACCGCCGCCTGGTACTCCCCGAGGTGCACCAGGGTAGACGCCAGGCGGCCGAAGTTGGACACGTTGTTGTACAGTAACTTGGCCGCATCGTACATTTTCTCGTCGTAACAGCGGTCGCCGACCTTAGAGGAGAATCGTATGAATGTCAATCAACATCTTACATAAGGAGTTGTTCAGGAAAACAAATGATTTCCTGGTGAACTAGGAGTGAAAAATCACATAATTTATATTTCCCATTGACTTTGAATACAACAACCTGTACTGTTTAATGTATCAGTCTGGTCTACAGTAACAGTACCTGTTGTATGCAATTTGGTCTACAGTACCCATTGGATGCAACCGGGTATTAAAAACCTGGATAGCTGACGCCAGGTCTTTGCCAATCAGAGTTTTTGAAGCCACCAGGCCACCATAATCCTACTCCTCCTTTCAGGGCTTTGATTAATGGAAGCTATTCAAGGCAAAAATGATATCCCCACATTAAAATAGCCAACAATGTCACAATGTGCGGCATATGGATGCAGCCAGCACCAATTCAAGGCATGTTGGAAAACATTTGGTATGTAAGCACCAAAATGAACTGTTTCTATTTGAGACCGACTGCTTCTGACAGCTTGTGGTACTGTGTAATCAAATGTCTGTGTATTGTCTGCATGTACAATTGAACTGCTGTTCTTATGGATTTTCTAATAGTCCTTTCAATTGATGAACAAATATTGTGCATTGACAATGAATGTAGTTAAAGCTAGCAGCCAGCCTAGTACCTACATGACATAATGTGTACAAAAAAGGCCACCGGTGAACCCAGTGTTTTTTATAGTGTGAGTGAATCTGGCCTTAGGCTTTCGTACTAAGAGTCATTTAGTGATCTTGACTCTATTGCAATGTCTATGTATTGGCTTGATGGAGGAGTAACTTTCTACCAGATTGAGCTTAAATTGGTCAGCAATATTGAGAACATTTATGGGATAATGGATTAACTTCTCCAGCTTTACATTATACAATCGACATTGTGTTGCTTTGTAGTGTAGAGAGTTGAGCTACATGTTTACATTTCAACAGCTACAGGTTTTGGTCGATGTATTTTTCTCATTATACACGAATACATACTTTTCTTAAACACTACATAGTATTGTATGAAATGAACAGAAGCCAATCATTTCTCAAAAACCTTTCTTTTTGTCCTTGAAACATTATTGAAATACTGTAAAGTGGGAGTGTCATAATGAACAGTGACTTCAGAACAGCGCCCCCTATCAGTCACCTAGTGAATACATACTCAGTGGCCAGTTAATTAGGTACAGTACATGTTGTATTAATTTGTCTACAGTACCTGTTGGATGTGGGCGTTGTTGGGTCCGTTGATGAACTCCTCCAGCTCAGCCAGGCGGTTGGTCTTGGCCAGGGCGAAGATAAGCTCTGTCTCCACATAGGACTCACGGGCCTTCTTACGAGCCATCTGAAGAAACTTCACTAGGTCCTCCCAGTTACCTAACACACACACACCCCCCCCCCAGAACAACCATTAGTCAGCTAAGAGAGGCAGTACCTTGGATCCTGAGGTCAGTCAGTGAGCCAATGATGATTACAGAAAGTCACCAAAAACAGTTGGGTATTCTGCAGACTATTCACTGACTTTAGTTGATTTTACCCATTATCCCACCACCTATCCCAGCTATAGTCTGCCCCACCATCCTTACCACTCTGGTCAGCGGCCTGTACCACCTCCATGTAGGCAGAGGGGTCGTCAGCCTTGATGTAGGAGTCAATGGCCTCCTTGACCAGGCCCTTCTGCAGCTGAGCCTTGGCCAGCTGGCTCCACACGGCCGGCTCGTTGCAACGCTCGGCAAACTCATAAGCCCGGTCCAGGTTCCCAATGTGCTCAATCAGAACCTGGGGAGGAGAGACAACAGGGGAGTCAACATCACAGGAAGTCAGACGGTGTGTGTCAATCTTGTTGACTAGCTTCCTCTTCTCAACAGCTTTCCTTTATTAGATTTGTTTTTAACCACCTTTTTATTTATTTTTTAATTTTTTGTTGTTGGTGAGGGGGTTTAAAGGTACATTACCTATTTACATTTTTAAGTTTAGAAAACATGTACCCGTAGGCTGCCACTCAAAACAAGAAAAAAACTGAAATACATAGAGTTTAAGTAATAATACATTCAGTATAAACAGGAAAAACCTATCTTTCACCTGTCCAATATTTTCAGATCAGTGATACTGAACGTAAGGAGAGGGGGAACGAAAGCTCAAGCGACACAAGACTACTGACATTCAGACAGCCATAAGAGAGATAGAAAAGGGTGATATGACTACTCCATGGAGTTTGTGGGGGTTAGGGTTCATCGCTCACCTGCACAGCGGATGTGTTGACGTCAAACTTCTTGAAGATGGCGAATGCCTCCTCGAAGAGCTCGTTGCTGATGGCGATGTTGGCGATGTCTGGGGCGTCATAATTATCCAGGCGGTTGATGTACTCCATCACACGGGTCCGGTCCGCCTTTATGGCCGTCAGGATCAGCAGGTTCTGCAGGTTTCTGGATCAACACACACACTATCCTCAGCATTGACACACAAACACACAATATAATCATGCACCATCTCGGAATTCACCGTAGTGAGGTTCAGCAATTGTATGTGTAAAGTAGTAAAGTTTACTTTACATGTACAGTAAAGTGTGTTGCGATTTTAAATGTACTTTAAATAAAGTTTGATTTGATTGATTTGGAAAACTATGACAAAGATGGAGATAAGACCGAGAGAGAAGACACACAATGGACAGCCCAGCCTACAGTGAGCACAGGTATCAGAGCACTAAGAGCTCTGTTACCTGTGTTCACTGAAGACGGAGTTATCCAGTACGATCTTCTCCAACAGCTCAATGAGTTCGTTGGGCAAGTCTGCAGTCATGAAGGCCTTGACTGTGACTGACACCTCCTCTGGGTCCTGGGTCTCAGACAGGGCTGTCTGCACCACCTGACAGTGAGGGAAAAAGAGATTCAGACAGGGTCATGAGGAGATGCATGAACCTCAAACTCCTTTGGTTACAGTAGGGTTCGGCCCAATTCCACTCTCAATTGAAGAAGTGAACTGAAATTCAATGAATTAACTGAAACATCCTCGTAGAAAACATAGGTCAATTTACAATTCATAAATTGATCAGGAAATCAACCCCAACCCTGGTTCAGAGCTGGCACAGGGGTAACAGAAAGATGGGGGTCCTACCTGGTCGATGAGTGGTCTTCTGAAGGGGTTGGTCTCCAGCAGCACGCTGGCCCACAGGTCCGGGTCCCTGCGACGTACCAGGTAGCGAGACAGACTCTTGAACAGGGAGTTCTCGTTGCACACCTGAGAGGAAACAGAGAGAACACAGTTACTCCACCAGGCTCTCACCTCACATTCTGAAATAACCTAATATGTAGGCTATTCCCAGTATTGCTTTTAACCTTTTAATGATTTTAACCGACTTTCTTTGTTTACTTTCTTTGGTTTCAGATCAGTGATACTGAACGTAAGGAGTTGTAAGCAAAGAAAGTCGTAAGCAAAGACAGTTGGTTAAAATCATGCATAACAAGGTAGATAATTTATCACGCAATGCCTTTCTGTAAAAAACGTAATTCTATACAAAACTTCTCCTAAATGAAAGAGGAGAGGAAGAACAGGCTACTGACATTGATGAGTTCCTGGTCACACTGTCCTCTCTCGTAGGCCACGCAGGCCAGGTGGGGGTCCCTCTTCTCACAGTACTTGCCCACCACGCGGCTGTCGTAGTAGGGGTTCTCACGCAGGAAGCGCTCAGGGTTGTTGTTACTGTCGATGTAGATCTTGGCCAGGGCATTGTGGGTAGCGGGCTCCTCACACCCCTCGTGGATACGGGCCTCCAGCCAGGGCAGGAGAAGCTTCAGCCTGAAGAAAAGGAGGGGAGAGAGAGAGGGAGAGTGAGCCTGCTGACTACTACTGATAACACAGCTAGTATAGTAAAGACTAAGTTATAAAGACACTGTTGTTCTGATGGTGTTTGAAGAGGTTGGGAGCTTGGGGCTGACGTACCAGCTACTATCAACTACATTTCACCCCTCTAACTACGAGTTATTTTTTGCCATCTAATGAGAAGGGGTTGTTGTACCGGTTCCTCTTCTCCACCTCGGCCACCAGCTCATCAGTGGAGAACTGTCCTCTGACCACCAGGATCAGACTCTTAATGACGTCCTCAGAACAGTCCACGTCCAGAAGCCCTCCAATCACCACCGGCAGACGGCTGGGGTTCACCTAACACACATACATGTCAATATCCCGCACACACATTCCTGGACACTGCACGCACACACATTCCTGGACACTGCATTTTGAGTGTGGGGGTGTTTTTCGAGTGCGCTAATAAATCTAGTTCCTGTAGTTAGAAACTGAGAATATCAAGTTTGAAACTTGGTACATTTTGGAAATGTAGACAAGTCTTGTCTCGTAGATGCTTGCTAGGTTGTTTGACTTACTTTCTGCACGTAGATCTCAATGTATTTCTGCAGGTTGTTGCGGTACAGGTAGAGGACCAGGTCGTGGACGAAGTCGAAGCGGTCACACACGATGATGAGCGGGAGCTGGTCGGTCAGCTTGGCCTCCTGTCCAATCACAGAGCAGGGGAGGGGTCAAGGTTAGTTTGACATCTCTATGAGATTGTACACCTGATCACAGCCAAACCTGACACGCTTTAACCACAGAATTCACAGGCTATATGTGATCGTAAGGGACAGTATTGAAGCTTTGAATGTTTTTTATTTTTAGTTCCTGTATGTATAGACGTTTAAGAAAGTAGCAAGTGGTTCAATGTTAAAATCCAAGCTATAAGTTTGACTAATCTTGTTGGGGTCATACAATCACTAATGTACTAATGATAAAATACAGAATCACTTAAAATGAAATTGGGAAGTTATTTCCAGTTAAAACGATCCTGCTCGAGTGATTTGAAAATTAGACATCAAGAACTCCAACGACAAACGGGAGGCATCACACTTTGAGAGGTTAGAAGATGGTTAAGTACTGCAAACATTTTGCTTACTACGACTGAGTGGACAGAAGAAAAGAAAACCCTATAGTAAGGCTCAATCACACATGTACATAGACCTAGGTCTCCATCTGCTGGTACTACTGAGGTACTGCCACACTCTCCCAATATTCCACTCCAGAACAAACGCAACTGTTTTAGAAAACGTGCAATAAGCATTTATATAAGGAATTGGCAACTCGTTCTCATTCTAAGAAAAATAGCCTAAGCATCTTCTTATCCAGGTAGGCCACTTGATTTCAACATCTAAACTAAGTGAACAAGCTTTGTTGTTCAAACAGTTGGAGAAGGACAGGAGGGTGTATTCATAAACGTTCATCTGTTCTTTCTAACTTGTTAGCAAGCAAATAACTAAGTTGGCTACACTTTAAATATAAAAATAAGCTGGCTACTTAAAAAAAAAATATATATTTCATCAACAGACTTGAAAGGCATATTATTGCAATAAATCAGGTTAAAATGTTTTATTAAAATAATTGTATTATTATTAGTGGGTCTTATGGTTGTGGAAGGCTTATATTTAGCCTAGGTATAATTTTGCATGCAGTTTATTGATCTTTAAATTGTGCAACAAAGCTTCTTTAGAGAATTTACATTTTTAAAAAATCCAGATAAATGACATGGCCAAAAGTTTGTGGGCACCCCTTCAAATTACTGGATTTGGCTACTTCAACCACACCCGCTGCTGACAAATGTTTAAAATTGAGCACACAGCCATGCAATTTCCAAAGACACTGTCAGTAGAATGGGCCTTACTGAAGAGCTGTGTCTTTCAACGTGGCACCTTCATTGGATGGCATTTTTCCAACAAGTCAGTTTGTCAAATTTCTGCCCTGCTAGAGCTGCCCCGGTCAACTGTAAGTGCTGCTATTGTGCAGTGGAAACATGTAGGAACAACAACGGCTCTGCCGCGAAGTGGTAGGCCACACAAGCTCACAGAACGGGACCTCTGAAGCGCGTAAAAATAGTCTGTCCTCGGTTGCGACACTCACTCCCGACCTCCAAACTGCCTCTAGAAGCAACGTCAGCACAAGAACTGTTCGCCAAGAGCTTCATTAAATGGGTTTCCATGGCCAAGCAACAGTACACAAGCCTAAGATCACCATGCACAATGGCAAGCATCGGCTGGAGTGGTGTAAAGCGTTCTCTGGAGTGATGAATCACGCTTCACCATCTGGCAATCCGACAGATTAATCTGGGTTTGGTGGACGCCAGGAGAAAGCTACCTGCCCGCATGCAGCGCCAACTGTAAAGTTTGGTGGAGGAGGAACAATTATTTTTCATGGTTAGGGCTAGGCCCCTTAGTTCCAGTGAAGGGAAATCTTAACTCATACAATGACATTCTAGACAATCAATTCTGTGCTTCCAACTTTGTAGCAACAGTTTGGGGAAGGCCCTTTCCTGTTTCAGCATGACAATGCCCCCATGCACAAAGCGAGGTCCATACAGTAATGGTTTGTTGAGATCGTGTGGAAGAACAAATGGTCTGCAGAGTCCTGACCTCAACCCCATTGAACATCTTTGGGATGAATCGGAATGCCAACTGTGAGCCAGGACTAATCGCCCAACATCAGTGCCCGACCTTACTAATGCTCTTCGTAAGGTGGCTGAATGGAAGCAAGTCCCCGCAGCAATGTTATAACATCTAGTGGAAAGCCTTCCCAGAAGAGTGGAGGCTGTTATAGCAGCAAAGGGGAGACCAACTCCATATTAATGCCCATGATTTGGAATGAGCTGTTCAACGAGCAGCTGTCCACATACTTTTGGCCATGTAGTGTATATATCGTGAATCTCCCATATGTAAAAATAAATAAATAAATATATAAAATAAATAAATTATATATATTTTTACATATATGGGAGATTCACGATATATACACTACATGGCCAAAAGTATGTGAACAGCTACTCGTTGAACAGCTCATTCCAAATCATGGGCATTATATATATTTAAAATATTTGAAAAGAGATTTGATTTTTAGGCCATATTGCCCAGACCTAGTACAGCAGCTGGTTGTCATACTCGTAATACATATCCCAGGTTTAATCCTGTATCTCTAGAAGTCAGGTGTGGGGTGAAAAGAGTAAGTCCTTCCTGTACCTGGTACATATCCTCGCATTCCATAGACAACAGAGAAAAACACACGAGATTATAACCGGCATCACTTCTTACTAATGAATGAAAAATGAATGTGTTTCACGAATGCTTGTGTTAGCAGGCCGATATACATATTAATAGGATTGATAGAAGTTTTGTAAATTTCATTTCAATATAATTTCTAAATTTAAAACCATCTCATTGAATTTCAGCAACAGAATGGTCCGGATGGCTAGGGGATCAACCGACTGAACACACGAGAACAGACGAGAGAGAATGAAAGAATAGAATAAAGTTAAACTAAAGAAAGACAGAAAGGAGAGAAAAGCAAAAACGAAAAGGGAGAGTACAATACATCTTCAGTCAGTCACATTTCACCTCCCTCTAGATACCTTCTCCTCCCCCCCCCAGACTCCATATTCTACCTTGAGGAAGTTCTTGACTCGTTCTGGGTCGTAGCAGTTGCTCTCTCTGCAGATCCTCTCCACCTCCTTGATCTGTCCCGTCTTGCAGGCAGCCTGGATGTACTTGAAGTGGACCTCTGCATCCTGGCTGAAGTTAACAATGGAACCCAGGAAGTAGAACAGACCTGGGACACCATGGAGACAATGTCAGTCAGGAGGAAATACAGTACACCAGAGACCATGTCAGGACATCTTTTAATGTCACATGCATTTCTCAAAAACCAACAATGCAATAATCAATAATGTAATACTAGAAGAAAAACATGAGAAATATGAAGAACACAATAAGCGTGTTCAATAGAACACATTTGCTGGGAAAATAGAACAGCGATTACGAGAGGGCTGCTTCTGCCCCCCAAGAGACCGGAGCAGACAGCTACTGTCACCATCTCATCGCCCCTTGATTGATTAAATGTACGTCACTTCAGGCTATAATAACAAAACAGTCAGAATTAGCTGATAAAGATTTTTTTTTTAAAGGGACTCTCTTCCCTTAGGGACAATGCCATTTGTCAAAATCAAACACCTTCCACCATGTTTGTTTTGGACAATTGAAAACAGTGGCTCTCGCTCTCACTTAGTTTATTAAGCTTTAGCTCCATTATGATTGGCCACCTCGTCTCTAGTCTACCCTGGGCCTAAGAAGGTCCAGCCCAGTCCCAGTGTCCACCCCTCCAGGCCATTCTATTGAGTCAATCCTGCTGCCTCTGGCCAACTTGGGCATATAGCTGGAAGAGTGATCCAACAGGGTTCTAGACTAACTTTTTCCACCGCTGTCACCAGTTCCAGTCGATGGCACCAGCACGATTTGGTCGCACCAATGTTTGATCTGACCTGTGTCTCATAATGTGCCTGTATTCTATACAGTTCCAGGCTAATAATGACTAGCTACCTTTTAAATTAGCATTCCCTTGCAGGGCTTGACATTCAGGTACATTTGTCATTCTACAGTTGTTGGGCCCCTTAAAATCAGTTTTATCTTTTGGTAAATTACATTTTCCCAGGTTAGTTTTTCCCTGTTTCCAAGTTCAGGTTCACTCAAAATCACACTTTTTTTATAGAAACAAATTTATTGACCTTCCTAGTCCACATCAAGATACCAACTCTGAGGTCTGGGAATAATAATTATAATAAAAATGTGGAGGGTGTAGTTCCCCTTTAATTCAACTGCACACCTAGCAAGAGACTTGTGTTTGGCTAGCTGTGTTTTTGTACTGTCAAATGTACAGTGTAGGCTACACGTGATGACAGAGTATGCAAAACAAAATGCCGAGCGATTGTTACAAATCATCATGATATCATTATGTCAGGTAGGCCTACTCTGCAGTCAACATTTAATTAGGAAGGTTTTTTGGAAAAGCATTTAGAAATGTTCATTCAAACAGCGCATGACTCAATTGTGCATTGCCAAGATTCAACAAATACTTTTTGAATACCGAAACAATAAAATAAAAGCAAATTGTAAACCAAAAACTAACGTGACAAGCTACATATTTGTGCTGGCACCCTAGTGACCAATCAAAAAATTGGTGTCGCACTGCTAAATCAAAGGGTCGCAAATGCAAGTGTTTTGGTCACAGTCTCGAACCCTGTCCAAGAAAGGGAAGTGTAAAATAGTGTGCGTGGCTGTATGTCTCACCCTCAAAGCTCTTGAAGGACTCGAAGAGCTCGGTTAGGGAGTTGGTGGAGAGCTGCTCGTGGTACTTGGAGGCCACCTGGACACAGATCTGCAGGTTCTGACGGATGTTGGCAGACAACATGGCCCTCAGGCACTCTAGAGAGTCTTCCACTGAGAGGGAGCCAAAGAAATTCACCAGCCACTGAGGGGAGGGAGAGAGATTGAAGAGAGACAGAGAGGAGATGGAAAGGGGGGGTGAGAGAGAGCATGAGAGGAGAGTAGGGTCAAGAGTTAGATAGTGCCATGAGGAAATACATGACAGTCACATTCATCTAGCTGTGTTAGTTGAAACTAATGTGACATGGTTATTTTTACACTAGCTGACACATGAGGGGGGACTGGCCTGAGTACTGCTGTCATACCTCTGGGTTGAGCAAGTGTGTGTGCACCACGGCCCGCTTGATGTCGTACAGGTCGGTGTAGTGCTCCAGAGCCCTCTGCAGCAGGCCAGCCTTCTCACACAGCTGGGCTATGTGGGCACGGTCGTAGTTGGTGAACATCTGGTTGCCCAGGATGGCATCAGCAACCTACAGTAAAGGATACGCATGGAAGTTGATGTGTGAATGTCAATTATAGTCTTGTTTGCTTTGAGGGCAACCGGATATTTGACTATCATATCCTCATCTAAATGTAAGGGGGGTGGGGTGTGTACCTGTGGGGCGTGCATGAGGTTCATCTCTAGTAGGCGTGTCTGCAGCGGCCCCTCAGATGGCCTGTTGTTCTTCAGGGCGTCCAATAGGAATGAGGTACACTGCTGGATCAGGTTATACTCCATGAACACATCCACGATCTAAACAGACATGGGACAACGAGAGTAACAACATAACTGTCAACACAAGACACAGAAATACACTACTTACAATTATGAGTATTTGAAACTTGATTTAGCTTTGAGATTGCACTTTTGGGAGTATTTAATTGGTTCCATTGTACCAGTCAAACTAAATCAAGTGCATCCTAATTTTGACCAATGTATTTGACCCAGATCTGATCAGAGCATTGATAGTTCAGAGTAGACAGTCCTGCCAAGCCCAGACAGGAGGAATATAATAATGGAGAATGAATGACGTGGATGAAAGAGATGGCATGCTCTAGTCTAGGGTCTGTTCCTCTCTCCCAAATCATTTCTCGAGCTCTCCCTCTATCCTAACTAGACCGGGAGCGTGCGTGTGCCATCGCGCGCATTTTGATTTTGTCCACCCACACCAGACGAAAAGGTTGAAATATCAAAACGAACTCTGAACCAACTATATTAATTTGGGGACAGGTCGAAAAGCATTAAACATTTATGGCAATTTAGCTAGCTAACTTGCTGTTGCTAGCTAATTTGTCCTGGAATATAAACATTGAGTTGTTATTTTACCTGAAATGCACAAGGGTCCTCTTCTCCGACAATTAATATACAGAAAAAAGGGTAAACCGAGTTTGTTTCTAGTAATCTCCTCCTTCAGGCTTCTTCTTCGGACTTAATATGGACTGGAGTGTGGACCTCAGTTCATCTTTCAATTACCCACGTGGGTAAATGCTCCTAAAAACCAATGACTCGGGAAAGGCGGGACTTGCAGCGCGTCAAGCGACACAAATGGAACCAAGTTCTATTTTAGCGCCTGGCTACACAGACACTCGTTGACGCGCACGAGCAGTGTAGATGCAAAACAAATATACACAATCATTGTAACGCGAGCGGTGTGATCAGCATGTTAGCCTTCCCTCATCTCTCCCTTCCGTCTTCCTCCCTCTCATCTTCCCCCTATATCTCATCCCCCCCACCACCACCAACCTGTGTGATGTCAGCCAGAGGCTCTTCGTCCTGGACCAGCATCTGTGAGAACTGCAGGCCCTGTTCTGGACTGATCCTCATCACGTTCCTCAGCAGGAAGATCCAGTCTGGAGTGTAGCCCACCTACCGACACAGAAAGAGCAAGACAACAGTTTCATTCACCAATGCACCATCCTACTCAACGTACATATTTAGAGTATTTATTTATAAACCCTCTTTCATTGTCACATGGCGTACCTTTCATTCATTCATACATCAAGTATCTAGCTAATGAAAGCTAAAGCCCTCCTTCCAACCCCCATTTGGCCCCAATGAAGCCGACCCCATTCTAAAGCCCCTCTCGGGATGCTAATATACAGCTCATCCACCTCCTCAACTGTGTCATAAGGAAACCAAACCAAGGAAAGGAAACAAGAACATCAACAGAGCTCCATCTCAGAGTGAAAACGTACCTTCTTGGCGTACAGGACTATCTTGGGGAACTGTCCGGTCTCAGCGAAGCACTGGATGACCTTGTTGGGTACGTTGGCCCTCAGGTAGACGGAGAGAGCCAAGGTGGGGTCCACTGACTTCACCAGGTCCCCCAACTCCTCAGAACATTCCAGCTGAGAAGAAATAAACTATTAGTTCGCCACAAGTACCCTACAAGTCAGAGAACATACTTTATCATGTTTGGAATATAATGTTTTGTAATATAAATGTTTCAATTGTGCGTGATTTTTAACACATTAAACATTCACAATTAGTGTGAAGCAGAAAACTATGGGGGGGTGGGGGACATTGAGACCGACTAAGGAGCCACCCATATTCCCCAGCGCTCTCTGAAGGACGGGGGGAGGGGGGAAACTCTTCAAATGCTCAGCATAACAAACAGATTGCCTCACGTCAAAGAAAGGCCAAACATCCCAGATGACTGTGGAGATATGAACATGGACACACACAGTTCAGGAAAGGCCTCTTCCTATGGGAAGTCAGATAACCATCTCTCCCCCCTTTCTCAGAGACACACACACACACACCTTGTCCTCTTTGAGCCACTTCTCCAGCAGCTGCTTGCGTCCCTGCTGTAGGACGGGCCTGCACAGCTCCAGAGACTCAAACTTGTTGAGTTGGCCCTGGTCCAGCAGGATGCCAAAGTACTGCAGCAGGGGAGAGGTCTGGCCCGGCTGGGCTGGCACACTCTGGAACTTACGGATGGTGTCTGGAGTACGCAGGATACCCTGGAGGGGATGAGCAAAGAGACGGAACAAGACATGGGTGGAGGGGGTCTGCTGCAGTTTATATACACACAGAGCGATACTGCTGATGCATGGCTGTGAGAGGATTTTGCTAGCAACATATTGTACATAGCAACACACACATGCTGGAGACAAACTATTCATTGTTGGCATTTGCATATCCAAAGTCTCTCGTGATCAAGTGAACTTCTAATCACTTTGATAGTGTATTGATGTAACATGATATGGACATCAGTAAGTTTACTTCCATTAAATCACAGTGATTGGATCAGACATCCCCTGTAGTGAGACCCTGTACTGTTTCTCTACAAGTTACCTTTGGTGCGTTGGCAGCCACCTTGGCAGCCTCAGAGTAGTTTCCCCCAGCAAACAGGTTGTTGAACTTGCGTGCGAACAGCTCCTCGGCCCCAGCTAGGTTGTTACGGACAGCCATGCGCAGGGCCAGGTCTGGGTTCTGGAGCACATTGGTGATGTAGGGGATGATGTTCTCCTCCTCCACACACACCGACAGGACCTGGAGAGAGGACATGGGTGAGAGACGAGTTTCAACATAAACATAGTACCAATAGTTGGTTCTTGGCCCCACTGGGTCGTCGTTTAAGACTGGGTTCGATGACAAGAAACGATAACTTTGTTGAATTGGCCATGTCCCAAGAAAACCCAAAAGGCTTCTTTTTACTTTGCTGGGGGGGGGGGGTCACGGGGCAAAAAAAAAAAAAACTACTTTGAGGGTTATTGCTTTAACCCTTCCCACTAGTAGGATTGTTTGCTGTTTTCTTCTGTCTTTTTCTTGTGTCCTCTTTAGTTCATTCTCTTGGTTGTTGGTGTATTGGGGGGGGGGATTAATAGTTTTTTTTCTTCTGGAGGGGGGACTGTGGGAGGGGTCTTGAATGGTTGAGGGACATCCATTGGGGAACTGGGGGGGGGGGGGGGGATCTTGGAGGGTTCGGGTTCATGTTTTTTTGGGCCTGGTGGGAGAACTGTCAATGTGCCCTTGAGCAGGGCATTGACCCTGGATGCCTCTGTGTGTCGCTCTGAATGAGAGTCTGTTGGATGACTGGTATGATGTAGTTGTTGAAAGGCTTCACTGCAACTATATTGTATGTTTCGGATATGCAATAAAATGTAAAAAAAATTCAACTTCCCACTAGTGCCTATTGGCCTGTATGGATAGGGCTAAATTGAAATATGGAAAGCATACACATACCCATGGTAGCAATTAATAAAAAAGGGAACAGTTTTGAGATTATGGGAAAATTATAAAGGGAGGACAAAAGTTCAGAAAAGACTGAATCCAAACATTACACTTGATTTTGTGCATTTTACATGTATTGTACTTGCACGCATTTTTTGATAACGAAACCTGAAAATACTCTGGATACTTTCAGTAACATAATATTCTAGGAAAATGTGGGGTAAGTGCAACATTAGACAAACAAATAAGGGTTTGAGTGAGAGGACTAACTGGTGTCTCCAAGTGGCCACACACCTCTGCAAAGCGTGCACAGTTCCTAAGTAATTACAGTTCCTAAGTAATAAGGTGTTTTTCTGAGCTCTCCTAGCTGTGCCATTGAGGAAGAGCAAGCACACCTGTAGTTGTTTGGAACACAGCCCTGCATGCCCTCTTTACACAATTACTGTTGTTGTTGTTGTGCAATCCAACAGTCCATTATAAATCGTAATCTGGATCAGGTGGGCATCATATGAAAGCTTGTTCTAGTACCACCATGACTAGCTAAATTATAAAATACGATCTTACAGTGTTAGGCTTTCACAAGCCAGATCGTCATTTCCAAGCGTATAAAATCGAGTCATTAATGCAAATTTTCTTCACAATAGAACAAACATAGCCTCATTCTGTTCAGGACAATCCAGGGTATAACTGCAAGTCATCTTGTAACTAAGTCAAACACTGATCATAAACGTTGACACTGTATATGACATGAGTTTTATGATATGGAAATGTGAAGTGCACATTTGGACTGTTGGGTGTTTGGCTTGCTTGTATGAGATCAAAGTGGTATTTATTATAATCCTCAATGTATCATCTTTCAAAATACATAGTCCTCTTAACTTACAGCATTTCCCTCACTAAGACAAAAAAATGTTGAGCGAGGGGCTCAAGTTCAGAACGGCTGTCAGTCAAAACCCATACAGAGCTGTGAAGCGGAGACCCTGAGCTCTGACATCAGGTATAGCGTGTTACTGTGTTACTTGTGTTACAACTTAGGCGCGTATCAGTACCCAAATCAGCCATTTTCAACCTGCATACCGGTATGCGTGTAAGGGGCTACATGTACATGGGGCTGACAGAAAATGATATTTCAGTTTAAACTAAATCAATAAGAAAACATTGCTCTACTGATCCTTTCCTCTTCATCTCAATAGTGTTTATTGACCTACTTGCTGACAGGGGGGTGTATCTACTATCCAGCTACAACGGCGTCTGTTCTTGTACATGGTTCCCATTGAAGGACATGTAGAGACGCCAGCATATGCTCCAGGTCAGGTTCCTAACAGACAGGACGGTAGATGGTAGACCAGAGCCAGAGATCTGTGACAGTGTGTAAGTCAATCCCATCCACAGCGTCACAGGTAAACAAAGGACACAGCCATGTGTTGAAAGGATGAAGAGGTGTTCGCTTTCTGCTGGAGAGACGGCACTAGCTAACCATTCGTTTGTTCGCTCTTTGTACTTTTCCTCCACCAACCCAGTTAAGCACCAGCTAGCCACATTATTTACTTTTGTTAAGTTTTTTTTTTACTCTGGAGGACTAGCAATCAATCAGGTGGGAGAGGAAAGTCAGCGAGGTCAAACGGGGAAAGTGGGGTAAATGCATTAGGGTCAATGAGGGCCTATGTTTAATTATCAGTGGTGTAAAGTACTCAAGTAAAAATACTTTATTGTATTACTTAAAACCTCTTACATCTAGATGTTCCGTTAGCGGAACACTGCTCCAATATCCAATGATGGGCGTGGCGCGAAATACAAACTCCTCGAAAATCCGAAAACTTCAATTTTTCAAACATATGACTATTTTACACCATTTTAAAGACAAGACTCTCCTTTATCTAACTACACTGTCCGATTTCAAAAAGGCTTTACAACGAAAGCAAAACATTAGATTATGTCAGGAGACTACCCAGCCAGAAATAATCAGACACCCATTTTTCAAGCTAGCATATGTCACAAAAACCAAAACCGCAGCTAAATGCAGCACTAACCTTTGATGATCTTCATCAGATGACACTCCTAGGACATTATGTTATACAATACATGCATGTTTTGTTCAGTCAAGTTCATATTTATATCAAAAACCAGCTTTTTACATTAGCATGTGACATTCAGAACTAGCATTCCCACCGAACACTTCCGGTGAATTTACTAAATTACTCACGATAAACATTCACAAAAAACATAATTATTTTAAGAATTATAGATACAGAACTCCTTTATGCAATCGCGGTGTCAGATTTTAAAATAACTTTTCGGTGAAAGCACATTTTGCAATATTCTGGAGTAGATAGCCCGGCCATCACAGGCTAGCTATTTTGACACCCACAAGTTTGGTACTCACCAAACTCAGATTTACTATAAGAAAAATTGGATTACCTTTGCTGTTCTTTGTCAGAATGCACTCCCAGGGCTTCTACTTCAACAACAAATGTTGCTTTGGTTCCAAATAATCCATAGTTATATCCAAATAGCGGCGTTTTGTTCGTGCGTTCAAGACACTATCCGAAGGGTAACGAAGGGTGACGCGCCCGCGTGTATCGTGACAAAAAAAATCAAAATATTCCATTACCGTACTTCGAAGCATGTCAAACGCTGTTTAAAATCAATTTTTATGCAATTTCTCGTAAAATAGCGATAATATTCCGACCGGGAGTCGTTGTTTTCGTTCAAAGACTGAAAATGTAAAATGGACTCTTCACGTGCACGACCGTCTCATTGTCCTCAGATCGACCACTATCCAAATGCGCTACTGTTTTTCAGGCAGGGGCTGCAAAGTCATCATTCAACATTCTGGCGCCTTCTGAGAGCCTATGGGAGCCTTAGAAAGTGTCACGTTACAGCAGAGATCCTCTGTTTTCAATAAAGAGAATAAAGAAGGCCAAGAATTGGTCAGAGAGGGCACTTCCTGTTTGGAATCCTTTCCGGTTTTGGCCTGCCATATGAGTTCTGTTATACTCACAGACACCATTCAAACAGTTTTAGAAACTTTAGGGTATTTTCTATCCAAAACAATTATATGCATATTCTAGTTTCTGGGCAGGAGTAATAAATAGATTAAATCGGGTACGTTTTTTTTTATCCGGCCGTGAAAATACTGCCCCCTATCCATAACAGGTTAAGTAGTTTTTGGGGGTATCTGGATTTGACAACTTTTACTTCCCTACATCCCTAAATAAAATAATGTCCTTTACACTCCATCCATTTTTGCTGACAGCCAAAAGTACTCGTTACATTTTGAATGCTTAGCAGGACAGGAAAATGGTCCAATTCACACACTTATCAAGAAAACTTCCCTGGTTATCTCTACTGCCTCTGAATCCTCCAGATCACGAAACACAAATGCTTCTTTGTAAATAATGTCTGACTGTGCACCTGGCTATCATTTTTATTTTGCTCAATATGGAATTTGATACTTAAGTTTATTTTAGCAATTACATGTACTTTTGATACTTAACTATATTTAAAACCAAATACTTTTAGAATTTTACTGGATGCCTTTCACTTGGAGTCATTTTCTATTAAGGCATCTTTACTTTTACCCAAGTATGATAATTGGGTACTTTTTCCACCACTGATGATTATCTCTATATACACTCAGCTGGTAATAGGCTACATTTGGTTATTATGGAATATATTTTTAAAAAGCTGTGTAATATAATTTAGCAAAGTAAGAATCTATTCAAAATTGCCTCTACTACCACATATCAATAACAAAATCCATGTGTGTATAGTGCGTATGTTATCGTGTGTTTGTATGCATGTGTTGCTTCACAGTCCCTGCTGTTCCATAAGGTGCATTTGTATCTTTTTTTTTTAATGAAAATGTTACTGCTGGCATGAGTTACTTGATGTGGAATAGAGTTCCATTTAGTCAAGGCTCTATGTAGTACTGTGCGCCTCCCATAGTCTGTTCTGGATTGGGAGACTGAAGAGGCCTCAAGTGGCATGTCTTGTGGGATATGAATGGGTGTCCGAGCTGTGTGCCAGTAGTTCAAACAGACAGCTCAGTACATTCAGCTTGACAACACTTCTTACAAAAACAAGTAGTGATGAAGTCAATCTCTCCTCCACTTCCAGGAGAGATTGACATGCATATTATACCTGTTAGCCCTTAGAAAAATGCAATTTTCCTATGTCCCCCTTTGTGGCACCTGACCACGACTGAACAGTAGTCCAGGTGTGACAAAATTAGGGCCTGTAGGACCTGCCTTGTTGATAAAGTGCTGTTCTGCATTATCAGCATGATTATAGACAAACTCCTCCCCATCCTAGCTACTGTTGTATCAATCCGTTTTGACCATGACAGTTTATAATCCAGAGTTAATCCAAGCAGTTTAGTCTCCTCTATATGCTCAATTACAATATTTAGTTAAGGTTTAGTGAATGATTTGTTCCAAATACAATGTTTTTAGTTTGAAATAGTTAGGACTAACTTATTCCTTGCCACCCATTCTGAAACTATCTGCAGCTCTTCAAGTGTTGCTGTAGTAGCTGACATGTATAGTGTTGAGTTATCCGCATACATAGACACACTGGCCTTACTCAAAGCCAGTGGTATGTCATTAGTAAAAAATGGAAAAAAAAGGTGCTTAGACAGCTGCCTTGGGGAATTCCTGTTTCTACCTGGATTATGTTGGAGAGGCTTCCATTAAAGAACACCCTCTGTTCTGTTGGACAGGTAACGCTTTATCCACAATATAGCAGGGGGTTTAAAGTCATAACGCATACGTTTTTCCAGCAACAGAATGCTTGATAATGTCAAAAGCCGCACTGAAGCCTAAGACAGCCCCCACAATATTTTTATCATCAATTTCTCTCAGCCAATCAGTCATTTGTGTAAGTGCTGTGCTTGTTGAATGTCCTTCCCTATATGCGTACTGAAAGTATGTTGTCAATTTGTTTACTGTAAAATAGCACTATCTGGTCAAACAATTTTCCCCAGAAGTTTACTACGGGTTGGTAACAGGCTGATTGGTCAGCTATTTGAACCAGTAAAGGGGACTTAAATATTCTTGGGTAGTGGAATGACTAGCTTCCCTCCAGGCCTGAGGCACACACTTTCTATTAGGCTTAAATTGAAGATATGTAAAATAGGAGTGCCAATATCGTTCGCTATTATCCTCAGTAATTTTCCATCCAAGTGTCAGACCCTGGTGGCTTGTCATTGTTGATAAACAATTTTTTCACCTCTTCCACGCTTACTTTACTGAATTCAAAATTACATAATTTGCTCAGATATACTTGGATGTGTAGTGTCAGCATTTGTTGCTGGAATGCCATGCCTAAGTATGCTAATCTTGTCAATGAAATGGCCTCTGCTCCATCTGTAGTGGCCTATACTCACCAACAGGCAGCAGATTCAGGGCCTATCAAAAGCCATCAGCCAGTTAGTGCACTCAGAACCATGAATGACTGACACTGCATAGAGTGCACCATAGACTCAGCTAGCTAAACCACTTACTGTATTACACATGCAAATTCAACCACACACGCTTTTACTTCTAGGAGCTTTGAGATGGCTGTGACGAAAACAGAATTGAAATGCACCGAGGGCAACAAGGCGTATTAGGCTAAACTAACTGTTCTGGGAGCACTGAGCCAGGCCGTGGGTTGGGGCTGGTACATGGTAATGATGGTAAATGCATCATTAGTGTGACAGTAACATGTGTCTCTGGTGGTAGGTTCTATGTGGGGGACTGGAGAGAGGGGCCCAACGATAACAAGCGCAGCAGGTCACTGCCCACAGCTGTTAACAGGCATGACTGCACCTCATTCTCCCCTTCACTCAGAGAGGGGGGGTCAGAAAGACCATTCCCCTAATAATATCATTGGGCTAATAAAGGCAGGTGGGATGGAGGGAAAGAAAAGAGTAAAATTAGAGCTTCTGTGTGGAGATGTGCCCTCTCTCCACGTCTGTCGAATGGCGGGAACCCGGTTACAGAGATTTACCGCCCTAATTCACTCACCTTTTCCCAGGATAAATAACTGAGAAACCAGTAAATTATAATATATTATTCATGAAATGGAACTTTAAATGATAGTCGATGTCTAAATCAGGCTTCTCTACGGCCTCTGCATAATTAATCATCAACGCTCTGGGTGGGGACAGACAGCCCATCTCACTATGGAGCGCAGTTCAACACATGTAGACCTATCAACTCATAATGGTAACTTTATTTTCATGTGACAGGTAGGCATGCATTTGCTGCAGCATAGTCTATGCTACAGTAATAAAGACCAAACGCGCCTCTAATTCACTACTCTTTTTTTCGCCATCAACTCAATTCAAATTGCGATAGATAGATAGATAGAATATCCTAGCCTATCCATTTCAGGTAATAAATTCAATGCAGTATTAGCCTTACATTTAGCTAATTAATAATAGGTTATGAATAATTAGCCTCTAACTTACAGCCTTGTCACTTGTGCAATACGTACGAATGGCACACACCTGTGCTCCGCTGGCCTCTCTCCTTTAAAAAAAACGCCTTGTAGCTCTTCAAGTCCCATGTAGGAAAAGCTAGACTAGAATAGCTTGCTAGATAGTTTTTTTTAGCATTTCTTACACTAATAAACTATTCGAAGAATAATTGCTGAATGTTAAATACAGCAGCCAATAGAACTCACGGATAGTTTGAAAGAGCGAACGCCCGACGGTGGTAGGCTATAGCAGTTATTTATTCAGACCCATAACCATTCAATCTTCATGAAGAGAAGTGAAGGCCTTCTCTATCTAATTCTTGTCCTATATTATTCAACCATGTCATTAGAACGATGAAGATATGGACAATGAAACTTAATTAATTTAACTGTTGAAAGCAAGGAAGGAATGAAGCTACAATAGAAAGAGAAGGAAGGCTATAACATTAGGGGAAATAGTATGAAAGATATGTCGTCAGCCAACCAATTGTACAATTAGGCCCCATTATATTTTGAAATTAAAATCTAATTCACTAGCCTAATGCTTTGCACTAGAGTCGCATGTTCTCTCTGCTTTATCATGGCGCCGGAGGAAACGGCAGCAGTTTTACAGGCGCCCAACCAATTGTGCTATTATGTGTTTTTTTCACGTTGTGTAAATTATTTTGTACGCGTTTCTGTAACCGTATCTTACAGCAAAAAAGAGCTTCTGGATATCAGGACAGCGATCACTCACCTCGGATTAGACAAAGATTTTTTCTTCAACAAGCAAGACGCACAGGACATTCTCCAAACACCCAACAGGGCCGACATCCCCGTTACTTGCAAGAGGAAGCGACGCAGGTACAGAGGACAAAGAGCCGGATGCCTGGTCAGGACCCGGAAAAGGCGAGTGGGAAAGCTGCCGTTACCGTCAATACTACTCCCCAACGTGCAATCATTGGACAATAAAATAGACGAGGTACAATCACGAATTTATTACCAACAGGACATCAAAAACTGTAATTTGCTATGTTTCACGGAATCCTGGCTGAAAGACGACATGGATATTCAGCTAGCGGGTTATACACTGCATCGGCAAGATAGAACAGCGCACTGCGGTAAGACAAGGGGGTGCGGTCTGTGCATATTTGTAAACAGCTGGTGCACGAAATCTAAGGAAGTCTCTAGATTTTGCTCGCCTGAAGTAGAGTATATTGTGATAAATTGCAGGCCACACTACTTGCCTAGAGAGTTCTCAGCTATACTTTTCGTGGCTGTTTATTTACCACCACAAACAGATGCTAGCACTAAGACCGCACTCAGTCAGCTGTACAAGGAAATAAGCGAACAGGAAACCACTTACCCAGAGGCGGCGCTCCTAGTGGCCGGAGACTTTAATGCAGGGAAACTTAAATCAGTTCTACCAAATTTCCATCAACATGTTAAATGTGCAACCAGAGGGAAAAAAAATCTAGATCACCTGTACTCCACACACAGAGATGCGTACAAAGCTCTCCCTCGCCCTCCATTTGGTAAATCCTACCACAACTCTATCCTCCGGATTCCTGCTTACAAGCAAAAATTAAAGCAGGAAGCACCAGTGACTCGGTCTAAAGAAAAGGTGGTCAGATGAAGTAGATGCTAAACTACAGGACTGTTTTGCTAGCACAAACTGGAATATGTTCTGGGATACTTCCGATGGCATTGAAGAGTACACTACATCAGTCACTGGCTTTATCAATAAGTGCAACGAGGAACTCGTCCCCACAGTGACTGTACGTACATACCCCAACCAGAAGCCATGGATTACAGGCAACATTCGCACTGAGCTAAAGGGTAGAGCTGCCGCTTTTAAGGTACGGGACTCTAACCCGGAAGCTTACAAGAAATCCTGCTATGCCCTGCGACGAACCATCAAACAGGCTAAGCGTCAATACAAGGCTAAGATTGAATCATACTAGACCGGCTCCGACGCTCGTCTTCCGTGGCAGGGCTTGCAAACTATTACAAACTACAAAGGGAAGCACAGCCGCGAGCTGCCCAGTGACACGAGCCTACCAGATGAGCTAAATCACTTCTATGCTCGCTTCGAGGCAAGCAACACTGAGGCATGCATGAGAGCATCAGCTGTTCCGGACGACTGTGATCACGCTCTCCGTAGCCAACGTGAGTAAGACCTTTAAACAGGTCAACATACACAAGGCTGCGGGGCCAGACAGATTACCAGGACGTGTGCTCCAGGCATGTGCTGACAAACTGGCAGGTGTCTTCACTGACATTTTCAACATGTCCCTGATTGAGTCTGTAATACCAACATGTTTCAAGCAGACCACCATAGTCCCTGTGCCCAAGAACACAAAGGCAACCTGCCTAAATGACTACAGACCCGTAGCACTCACATCCGTAGCCATGAAGTGCTTTGAAAGGTTGGTAATGGCTCACATCAAAACCATTATCCCAGAAACCCTAGACCCACTCCAATTTGCATACCGCCAAAACAGATCCACAGATGATGCCATCTCTATTGCATTCCACACTGCCCTTTCCCACCTGGACAAAAGGAACACTTATGTGAGAATGCTATTCATTGACTACAGCTCAGCGTTCAACACCATAGCTTAGTGATGAGCTTTGAGGGTACTAAGGATCCTGGGACTAAACACCTCCCTCTGCAACTGGATCCTGGACTTACTGATGGGCTGCCCCCAGGTGGTGAGGGTAGTAGGTAGCAACACATCTCCCACACTGATCCTCAACACTAGAACTCCCCAGGGGTGCGTGCTCAGTCCCCTCATGTACTCCCTGTTCACCCACGACTGCATGGCCAGGAACGACTCCAACACCATCATTAAGTTTGCAGACGACACAACAGTGGTATGCCTGACCATCGCCAATGACGAGACAGCCTATAGGGAGGAGGTCAGAGACCTGGCCAGGTGGTGCCAGAAAAACAACCTATCCCTCAAAGTAACCAAGATTAAGGAGATGATTGTAGACTACAGGAAAAGGAGGACCGAGCACGCCCCCATTCTCATCGACGGGGCTGTAGTGGAGCAGGTTGAGAGCTCCAAGTTCCTTGGTGTCCACATCAACAAACTAACATGGTCCAAACACACCAAGACAGTCGTGAAGAGGGCCCTCAGGAAACTAAAAAGATTTGGCATGGGTCCTGAGATCCTCAAAAAGTTCTACAGCTGCAACATCGAGAACATGCTGACTGGTTGCATCACTGCCTGGTACGGCAATTGCTTGGCCTCTGACCGCAAGGCACTACAGAGGGTAGTGCGTACAGCCCAGTACATCACTGGGGCTAAGCTGCCTGCCATCTAGGACCTCTACACCAGGCGGTGTCAGAAGAAGGCCCTAAAAATTGTCAAAGACCCCAGCCATAGACTGTGCTCTATACTACTGCATGGCAAGCGGTACCAGAGTGCCAAGTCTAGGACAAAAAGGCTTCTCAACAGTTTTTACCCCCAAGCCATAACTCCCCTGAACAGGTAATCAAATGGCTACCCGGACTATTTGCATTGTGTGCCCCCCCCCAACCCCTCTTCTTACACTGCTGCTACTCTCTGTTTATCATATATGCATAGTCACTTTAACTATACATTCATGTGCATACTACCTCAATTGGGCCGACCAACCAGTGCTCCCGCACATTGGCTAACCGGGCTTTGTCCCACCCACCAACCCCTCTTAAGCTACCGCTACTCTCTGTTCATCATATATGCATATAGCCCATCTTTTTACTGTTGTTTTATTTCTTTACCTACCTATTGTTCACCTAATACCTTTTTTGCACTATTGGTTAGAGCCTGTAAGTAAGCATTTCACTGTAAGGTCTACACCTGTTGTATTTGGCGCACGTGACAAATAAACTTTGATTTGATGTGCGTAATTCAAATCAATATAACACAGTATAATACAATACAGTAACACAGTTCACACTCAAAAAGGAGTAGCCTACTGGAACTGGTTTCATGTATTTACCCAAGAGAGCATATAGCTAGCTACATCCATGGGCTTTTGTGTTTTTCTGTCATGAGTAATGTACAGTAGCCTACATCATATTTATTGGATAACCACAATGCTTTGGGCTTTTTTGGGCTCATTAAATGTATTTCATGTCTGGCTCAGGCTTGAATTTAGGATCAAAGCTCTAATCAAATCCAAACAAAGGCCAATTTATATGCCAGATATATGCTTTTGAACAACACTTCCGGTGTTGACGGGAAATACCAGGTTACCCGGAAAAGTGATTTATTCTCGGGATGGAACATTTGTAAAATACTGGGAAAATATTAAACCCTAGTGTGTGTGTGTGTGTGTGTGTGTGGAGGGGTATGTATAGACGTCAGTAGTAGCTAGAGGCAGAGATGAGCGGAGTCAAGCCTTAGTGGCTACAGAGAGCAGTGACATCAACCGTAAACATCTGGTTCAGACCGTTAAAGTCACCACATCTCCCTCTTTCTTTCCCCCTTCTCTTTTTTTCCTCTCTCCACCTCTTTTCTCCCCCTAATTACTGCAGGGTAGCTCTGTGCTGCAGCTCTTTTTGCAGGGATTCCTCCATCTCAAGGCCAGTCAGTGCCTGTGTAACTGTGTTCCTGTGCCTGGTTGCAGACGCAGCAACTTGGACCCTGGCTCTTCCCCCTGACACACACACACACACACACACACACACACACAGGGGGAAGAGGAGAGGCGAGCCCAACCCCACAGCTCTCTGTGTGGGACTAGGTGATGGAGAAGACAACCACTGTAGGACCTGCTTAGCCAGCAGGCATCCCTACTACCAAGGCATTATGTTTTTAAGCTATTTCGTTTAATTATAACTAATGAGCAATCAAACCACACATGACGACGGTGCCCTCGCACTCCAGCAAGCTAAGCTCCATCTTCAGCAGCCAAAGGGAAGCAAATTAATACACCCATCAAACATTCCACTGACAGGAGGTGAGGATTAGGCCAAAATATTTCCACTGCCATTCATTTACCTTAGCCCTAGTCAAGAGGAGGCTGTCCCCCAGCCAACCAGACAGACAGTGGCCTATTATACTATATTATACATCCTGCAAAGTTAACGGGGGCGGGCGGGGCATACATCCTGCAGAGTTAGCGGGGGCGGGCGGGGCATACATCCTGCAGAGTTAGCGGGGGCGGGCGGGGCATACATCCTGCAGAGTTAGCGGGGGCGGGCGGGGCATACATCCTGCAGAGTTAGCGGGGGCGGGCGGGGCATACATCCTGCAGAGTTAGCGGGGGCGGGCGGGGCATACATCCTGCAGAGTTAGCGGGGGCGGGCGGGGCATACATCTACATTCTAAAAATATATCTACTTTTTTTTAAGTGGTGTCGATTTAAATGCATATAGGGGAAAAACTGCACTGTATCGAAGCCCCAGCCTGACAGTGTCTCTATGCCATTATCATACAAACTACAGCCAGTGTCTCTGCTCACTGCTCTATAGAAGCCCCAGCCAGTGTCTATCGCTGTGTGCTCTAAGCTCCAGCAATGCAGGTCTGACAGTGTGCGTCTCAGATCAGTTTCCCCTCCTCCACTCAATAATGCATGTGGTCTGTGGCCTGGCTGGAACATTATTCATCAGTTAGATGGATGCTGTTATCCTGCTGTAATGCCTTCACAGTGTGTGTGTGTGTGTGTGTGTGTGTGTGTGTGTTGGAGGCGGGGTGGATCTCTCTGGATCACCTGTGAAACTCTACACCTTTGATTATTTATAACGAACGGACACCTCCTCACTTAGATGGAGTCCTCTGACAACAGCGACGACAGGCCGTTCGCTTAACTCCAGTTATTGTTATCATCTATCCACCTCCCTGTGCTGCTTACCATTGAAAACATGGTTGGATATGAAAGAGAGTGGGATTATTAATGATTGTCTTATTGGGTCTTAGATGTGGTGGTGGGGGGTATTATATAGGGTAATGCTGTATGTATTCTAGACCCAGCCTCCTCCTCCTCTGGTGTCCCGAGAGAGGCTGTATAATGTACGGAATGCAGAGCAGTATCGAACCAGCGGTGGTATAGTAATGAGCAGGAACATGAGGCTGGTTTACAGTGGAGCACATCAAGTTACAACGCTAGGATTACAACTAGATTCATCTATCTGAATGGATTATAATGTAGTGTGCACTACAAATTGTTACATACAAAAGAGGGGGTGTAAAATAATCAACACATTTGTGGTGATGCGAGTTCTCCTTACACTGGAAAATGCTGCGAGTGTCAGAATACATTTTTTTAAAAACAAGCCATATCTGTTATTTCTGAGGAGGGTGGGAGAGGTTGCGAGGTGGTATCTGTACCTGTCCTTTCCGGTTGACCCCGATGATCCCAGCGGTGGCTTCGTGTGGGGCCGTGACAAAGATGGTCTCCCCGCTGATCCTGTTCATGTAGATGCAGGTGCCAGTCTCCAGGTCGTACAGGTGGATGTAACCATACTTGGTGATGAGGAACACCACGTCCTGCTTGGAGCTTATCTGAGAGGAAAAAGTCAGATCTTTTTTTATTATAGAGAATCAAAATGTGTGAAGTGTAACATATGTAAAAGCAGAGTATTCTCTAAAGTTGTACAAAAAAATCCCTTCAAGGGCAGTACAGGTGTCTTTCGTTCATTAATTTATTACATTTAATTAATGAATATAAAAGTATTAGACCTCTACTCTACCTGTGCTAATACATTCCTGTGCTAATCTTTAGCCCCTCCCCTACTACAGTGCCTTCAGAAAGTATTCACACCCTTCGACTTTTCCTACTTTATTGTGTTAAAGCCTGAATTTATAAAAATGATTAAATTCAGGTTTATTTGTCACTGGCCTAAACACAATACCCAATAATGTGGAATTATGTTTTGACATTTTTACAAATTAATTAACAATGAACAGCTGAAATGTCTTGTATTCAACCCCCTTGTTATAGCAAGTCTAAATAAGTTCAGGAGTAAAAATGTGCTTAACAAGTCACATAATAAGTTGCATTGGCTCTGTATGCAATAATAGTGTCAAACATGATTTTTGCATGACTACCTCATCTCTGTTCCCGACACATACAGATACTTGTAAGGTCGCGCAGTTGAGCATTAAATTTCAAACACAGATCCAACCACAAAGACCAGAAAGGTTTTCCAATGCCTCGCAAAGGGTACATTTAAAAAAAATATATATCCCTTTAAGCATGGTTTAGTTATTCATCACACTTTGGATGGTCTATCAATATACCCAGTCACTACAAATTTACAGGTGTCCTTCCTAACTCAGTTGCCGGAGAGGAAGGAAACCCCTCAGAGATATCACCATGAGGCCAAAGATGACTTTCAAAACAGAGTTTAATGGCTGTGATGAGAAAACTGAGGCTGGATTAACAACATTGTACTTATGCCACAATACTAACATAATTGACAGAGTGGGGGGGGGGGGGGGGGGAACCCTGTACAGAATAAAAATATTCCAAAACAGGCATTCTGTTTGCAACAAGGCACTAAAGTAATCCAGCTAAAAATGTGGCAAAGCAATAAACTTTTTGTCCTGAATACAAAGTGTTATGTTTGGGGAAAATCCAATACAACACATTACTGAGTACCACACTCCATATTTTCAAGTATAGTGGTGACTGCATCATATTACGGGTATGCTTGTATTCGTTATGGACTGGTGAGTTCTTCACAATAAAAAATGGAATGGAACTAGGCACAGGCAAAATCCTAGAGGAAAACCTGGTTCAGACAGTTTTCTAACAGACACTGGGAGATGAATTCACCTTTCAGTAGGATAATAACCTAAAACGTATGCCATATTTTGCTTACCAAGAAGACAGTGAATATTCCCGAGTGGCCGAGTGACAGTTTTGGCTTAAATTTGCTTGAAAATCTATGGCAAGTCCTGAAATTGGTTCTCTAGCAATGATCAACAAACAATGACAGAGCTTGAAGAATGTTGAAAATAATAAATTGTTAAATAATGTACAATCTAGGTGTGGAAAGCTCTTTGAGACTTACCCATTAACCTGTTGGGGATAGGGGGCAGTATTTGCACGGCCGGATAAAAAACGTACCCGATTTGATCTGGTTACTACTCCTGCCCAGTAACTAGAATATGCATATAATTAGTAGATTTGGATAGAAAACACTCTGCAGTTTCTAAAACTGTTTGAATGGTGTCTATGAGTATAACATAACTCATATGGCAGTCAAAACCCTGAGACAAATCCTAACAGGAAGTGGAAATCTGGTGTGTGGAATCACTTTCAAGCTTTGCCATTGAAACACACAGGGACTTATTAATCATTTAGCACTTCCTAAGGCTTCCACTAGATGTCGACATTCTTTACAAAGTGGTTTGAGTCTTCTATGGTCGAAACTGACCCAAAGAGAGGCTTGGGAAGTTGGTCACAGGGGGAGGGCCATTACTACTATGACGCGGGCGCCCATGGGAACCCTTTTGTTCCGAAACTTTTAGTAAGACAATACAATCGTCCGCCTTGAATATTATTGAAGCTCTGGTTAAAAAAGGCCCTAAAGATTTGTTATACAACGTTTGAGATGTTTGAACGAACGTAAATATATGTTTTTTGCACATTCGTGACGACAAGTCCCGCGCGCTTCAGTACATTATGAGTAGCCTTCGGAACGCGCTAACAAGAAGGAACTATTGGGACATAAATTAACTTTTTCAAACAAAACTCCATTTGTTGTGGACCTGGGATTCCTTCTGCCTTCTGATGAAGATAATCAAAGGTAAGGGAATATTTACAATAGTATTTTTGATTTTAGATGGTTCCAAGATGGCGCTAACATGTATCGCCTAGCCTATTTTTCTGAGCATACCACGTTGTTTATTGCAAAGTGTGATTTCCCAGTAAAGTTATTTTTAAATCTGGCAAAGCAGTGGCATTCAAGACATGTTCATCTATAATTCTTTGAATGACAATATTACATTTTAACAATGTTTTCGAATAGTAATTTTGTAAATTGTAGCGCTGATTCACCGGAAGCATTTGAGGGAAAATATTTTCTGAACGTCACGCGCCGATGTAAAATGCTGTTTTTATATATAAATATGAACTTTATCGAACAAAAAATGCATGTATTGTGTAACATGATGTCCTAGGAGTGTCATCTGATGAAGATTGTCAAAGGTTAGTGCTGCATTTAGCTGTGTTTTGGGTATTTGTGATGCATGCTAGTTGCTTTGAAAATGGCAGTGTGATTTTTTTTTGGCAGGGTACTCTCCTAACATAATCTAATGTTTTGCTTTTGCTGTAAAGCCTTTTTGAAATCGGACAACGTGGTTCGATTCGGGAGAGGTGTATCTATAAAATGGTGTAAAATAGTCATATGTTTGAAAAATTGAAGTTATAGCATTTATGAGGTTTTGTATTTCGCGCGATGCGATTCCACTGGCTGTTGACTAGGGTGGGATCCAAGCCACGTTCCCAGACAGGTTAAGACTCACAGCTGTAATCCCTGCCAAAAGTGATTCTAACATGTATTGAATACTTATGCAAATTCCATTTCTGTATTGCAATAAACTAAAAACATTTTTTCACTTTGTCATTATGGAGTATTGTGTGTAGATGGGTGAGAAACAAATAAAAGCAATACATTTTGAATTCAGGCTGTAACAAACTGTGGACTAAGTCCAGGGGTGTAAATACTTTCTCTGAAGGCCCTGTATGTGCTGTGCTACAATGTCAGGGTGTCCTTGATCGACAGCGCCTATCAGTGTTAAGTACAGTCCACAGCTACCTACTAGGCTTTCCTTGGCTAACACTAATACCCTTCTCACATTACTTTGTTGACACGAACCATACTACTTTTCACATTAGCCTTTCCAGCATGCAATTATGATGGATCCATAACCACGCCAGTGCAGTACAGCTTGTCTTAGAGTGATAAGTACAGTACATTGTTATTATGTACCTGCATGGCCACAGGGAAGTCATTCTGAGCCTCTGGAGGGAAGAACACGTCGACTGCTTTCTTTGGAAAAGGCTGGTTCCCTGTGGGTGGGGTGCCCACCTCAATGATGTGCAACTACAATGGAGAGGAACCATTAGAGAACAATGTAATTTACAGTCATCTACAATGACATGCTTAGCCAGCGGGCAAAAGTGGCTGCAATGACATGAATTCAACCTGTTAGTTGTAATCTGGTTATAATTATGTCATTTCAATCAGCTTTGCCAGCTGAGTATTGTCAAGAGAAAATGAAAAACAACCCCAACATCGCCCCCTAACCTCTGTGCCCAGGTCCTTTGGCCTACCTTTCCTCCGGCCTGTCCTCTCACAGCAAAGCAGAACAGTGTGGACTCCTCTGTGTTGCCCTCCATTTTGAACTGGGCAAAGCCGGCGGCGTGGCCCTCAATGGGCTGTGACACCTTCCTGTCCACAGAGTACAACTGCATGGCGCCCACCACACGGTTTTGCTGCAACAGAGAAAACACGTGCTCTTTATGTTCATTACAGGGTAATGGCATTCTCTGCTACAGCGATAAGCTGAGTTTGATAGTGCATAGCTAGGTATGTGTGTGTGTGTGACTAGATATATTCACTGTCATTGAGTTAATGTGTGTTTGTGTGCGTGTCTAAGACAGTGACCTGTGCGGAGATGCCGATGAGCAGCAGCCACTTCTGCTTGGCGTCAGTGCGGTAGTTGATGATTTGACAGCCCGCCAGGCTGGAGTGCCGATCAAAGACTTTGATTGGCTGGGAGTCCCCCTCCATGCTCCAATGGTAGACGGCATTGTCGGTCACAAGTGCCACTGTGTTGAGGGAGATCCACTTCCAAAAGGTGACGTCGTCCGTCATGGTGTGGGCCTTCATCTTGCTCTTCATCTCAATGTTAAAGATCTGAAGGGTTTTGGCGGCTGAGAGGGACAGAGGAAGCAGAGAGAGGCATCGCATGGGAGAACAACACGTTATGGCTACTCTGAGAGTCAGAAAACACACACACACACACAGGTCAGAGTGCCACAAACACACACGTCGGACTGAGGGAAAGGTAAAATAAACACCAAATTCCCCTTGAGTAATGAGAGTCAAGCTCGAAATGGTAGTTATGGCCCAAAGAGAGCATCAGGCAAGAAGGACATAGCAGTCAGAGATTAAGCAAAGAAATGAAAAACAGACCACTAAAATGTTACTTATCAGCATCCAGGTCAATAATACGATAAAACAGGAGGAGGACTAATAATACTTAGACAGTATTAAAGGGAAAGGAAAGGTATGTTGACGGTGTGGTTGGGGACTTACTGTAAAAGGACACCCTTATCAAAGTCAATGAAAAGAGGTTTTCAATATTGATTAAGCCTGTACCATTGTACGTTATTAGATGTTATTTTACATTGTTTATATACACTGAGTATACAAAACATTAAGAACACCTGCTCTTTCCATGATATAGACTGAATCCAGATGAAAGCTATGATCCCTTATTGATGTCACCTGTTAAATCCACTTCAATCAGTGTAGATGAAGGGGAGGAGGCAAGTTAAAGAAGGATTTTTAAGCCTAGAGTCAATAGAGACATGGATGTGTGCCATCCAGAGGGTGAATGGGCAAGACAAAATATTTAAGTGCCTTGGAACGGGGTATGGTAGTAGGTGACGGGGCAAAGGTTTGTGTCAAGAACTGCAACGCTGTGCGGAGCATTGGAGTCAACATGTGCCATCATCCCTGTGGAACGCTTTCGACACCTTGTAGAGTCCACGCCCTGACGAATTGAGGCCGTTCTAAGGGCAAATAGTGCAGGGGGGGGGGTCAACTCAATATTAGGAAGGTGTCCCTAATGTTTGGTATACTCTGTGTATCAATGATGGAAAGGTTAGAAAAGGTTACTCACCTGTGTTTTGATTAGATTTGGGTGAAGTTAAAGCTTTATTAAGAAGCATTAATTAATGTATTCCCTGCTCATTTTATCGAAACCAAATTGTAAATCACATAAAGCAATTCACTTCCAAAAGCTGCAAAATAATTATTTGCTGTGTTATCAGTTTTTGATACCAAAGCCATGGCTTCATAATCATAAACATCACAGACTATAGCTTGCAGTGCACCAATTACAGCATCGGCAGCCCCATTTAAAAGTGTGAACAAAATTAACAAAGTGAGTTTTGATTAGACCAGATTAAGCAATTGGAGGTGCACGTTGTGTATTCTGCTTCTCCCATCCCCCAGGGTCACTAAACCATCACATGATAGATTTAGCACGGCGGTAAAGAGGGAGGGCAGATTAGGGAAGAAGAGAAGGTAGATAGCTATGCTACTATGCCAGAAGACCACGGCCCTGCGTTTCCCACTACATAGTAATACAACCTGTAATTCCGTCCTACAGTACAACACAAATGATTGGGAATGAGATGCCAAATAATGGCAAAAGTCATGCCTGCTAATCCAGTATAATCTCACAACTGCTTTCTGCTTCAAATGTGAGTACCATTTATTGGCAGTTTATAGCATATGCATGTTTTTACCATTTTAGGTGCTGGAAGTCCCTTTTCTCACATTTGCCACTCAACTTGTGTTCTTTGGTCATGTTTGTGAATGAAGAGTGGGCTCCAAAACTAAATACTCTGGTAATTGTTGTCTATCGCTACTCCTGAAATCAGTATATAGCCCTATTGGCTGTAGCCACAGACTAATAATGAGTCCCTCCTCCAAACATTGTGTATTCACACAACCATCCTACCCTCACCGGTAGAAATTATTTTAAAAACTACAAGTGGACGACTGCCCCTTCGGTACTGTGCCATTTCAGAAATATTAGTCATTCACTCACTAGCTAGAAAATTTGCCTTTCAGATAATATTACTGGTTGCTGAAACCAGGCAGTCAGGGAAAACGCAGGGTCACGATACAAAGAAGGAGAGACGGGAAGCTAGGAGGACAGGACACACCGAGCACTACGGTCACATAGATGGGGTCTGTGTCGGTCTGTCTGAATGGAATCCCAGGAAATATTTCCAATCTAGGTTTGTTTAAGTGGTTTGGGCCTGTGTAAATGACATTAGGATTGGCAGTGGGGATGGGGGTGGAGGGGCAGTGTTGGACCCACAGGGAGGAGCATGGCTCTTATTAAATCTACTGGTTTAAACCAATCAAAGACTATTTTCCTTTAACGACCAATCAGTTGGTGGCTAATCTGATTTTCAGCCCTCTGGGCCATAGTAACTCGTCAAAGGGCCCTATTCATCATCTCCATACTGCTTCTGGCCTGAAATGTACACTTGCTATATCCGCTCCATCATCTGATAGGATAGAATACCAGAGGAAGACTCACTGGACATGCTACATCATCTGATCTGAGCTACCATCAGAATACAAAACACTGATTCAAATCACTATCGTCCCCCAGGCCCCGTTCACTGCCTCTAACAGAGGGAGGAGCAAGGATCTACAGTGATCGTTAGCTAGCTATGAGGGAATTCTAAATCTGTCAATAAAATAAACAGATTACATCATGTGTAACCTAGCTCACGTCTACTTACTGCTTTACCCACAACTTATGTGGTCTCGTTTCAGGATAATACCTAACCTAAACTCTTACACAGCTCTTATGACAAAGGTAGTGAACCCTATTGAAAGCCAAGGGTTTGGGCAACGTTACATTCAAACACAGGAACCAAGGAGGGAATCGAAATGGCAAGCAACAAATTTGTGTCAACCCACAATATTTCCACCCCAAACAGATACTAAAATCACTGGTACGTTTAAGAAACAATATTGATGTAATGCCAACATTCAAGCTAGAAGGTTGTGAAAGATAAATCCTGTTTAGATTGGCCTAATAGTTAGATAATAGCTTAAACATAGGTGCGTGAAATATAGCATGAAAAAATGTGTATGGATTTTGGTCATGTAAAAATCCTGATTCCATAATAAAAGTCCTGCCACTGTATTTTGACAATTATGCCCATCTGTGTGCATAGACAGGGTTTGGAATAGAGTACAAGGGGACTGGAACAGTGGGAGTCAGTCTCAAGCTGGATGATAACATGGTGATGATATGTCTAATATGAAAGGAGAGACTAGAGTGAGTGAGTGCAAGTGTTTCTAGTGACCCTAGTGTGGACTTGAACTAAGTCTTAAGGATGTCTTTTGAATGCGGATTTAAAAACAGGATTTAAAACTTCCACAACTCTGTTGTACTGAAATGTTAACTCACCGTCTGCGTACACATAAGAAAGCAGTAAAACAAAACAAAAAGAACAAACAGAGAAACAAAAACATAACATAACAAAACAGACAAAGCAATTATGGCTGCTGAACAAGACTTACACTACTGTTGGGTCATAGGTCAGTAAGACTCATGTCTGGGCCAATCAAATATACTTTACAAAACTAAATAGAAATAGCTGGATGTATGTGGACATAAACAGATGTTTGCTTCAACACTGAATGGACATTGGATGTTGACAGAAATCTGCTGGCTACATAACAAACATGTCAAAACTGAATCATGAAGGCAGGTCCATTAAAGGTTAAATGCGGCTGTACTGCATCAATAAAAACATCAACACAAGCGTACAGAACGGTAGGGCTGTTGTACATCGGATAACTTGACAAATCCTATTGTTTCCCAGGGATTTTATCCTGGTTAAATCAAGACTTAATGAAATTCAGACTGTCAGTTGACTGGCTTACCTTTAAGTGCGATGACTTTGGAAGCGGGGTTCATGATGGCGCTGTCTGCAGAGATAGGCCTGCGGATGGGCGTGTTGGGGTCGGCCATATCTATGATCACCACCTGCGCTTGCTCGCCCACCTTCTCTCGGATGCAGATGAACTTATCAGACTCCATCGTCAGGGTGCTGAACCCGATGTTGGCCGGGTTGATCCCTAAGTTTTGGAGCTGAGGGGGGAGGAGGGGGAGACAACATTAGGAGCTGTTCAGCTATCAATTACCTGAGTAGTAGGAAGAAGAAAAAAAAAATCTGGGATACCTTGTGTGTGTACACTGTGCATTCAGAAAGTATTTAGACCCCTTCACTTTTCCCACGTTGTTATGTTACAGCCTTATTTTAAAATTGATTAAATAAATACAAAAATCCTCATTAATCTACACACAAAACACCATAATGACAAAGCGAAAACAGGTTTAGAAGTTTTGGCAAATGTATTAAAAAAACAGAAATACCTTGTTTACATAAGTATTCAGAACCTTTGCTCTGAGTGTCGAAATTGAGCTCATGATTTGAAAAAGGCACACACCCATCTATATAGAAACGGTCCCACATTTGACAGTGCATATCAATTGAAAAACCAAGCCATGAGGTTGAAGGAATTGTCCGTAGAGCTCCGAGACAGGATTGGTCATTATAGGGTATTGTGCATAGATATAGTAAAATGTATTAATCTAGGGCTGTAAAGTAACGCAATGTAGAAAAAGTCAAGGTGTCAGTACTTTCTGAACATACTGTATAATAAGCCAATCAATAGCAAGACAGCCTCTCTCACACAGGCCCACTGCTTTTCTACAAACATCAACATTTTCATCGGACTCCACTGTCAATTGGTGCCAGACTGACTGGCTATGACGTGGGAAGAGAACATGGGGAAGGGATTTAACATCAGGTCAGCAGCACACAGTACTTAAAAGGGGTGTGGTGGTGGTGCTGTTGTGACTGGTGATGTCATTGAGCCTGACACTGAGCAGCACCCCAACAGAGAGACGATCAGAACAGACCAGAGCTGCATGGTCTCTTGGACTGGAGTGTGTGGGGGGGGGGGGGGATCCTTGGCCAACGTTTCATTTGGCAGCATTTCACCACTAAGTAACTCTGTTGCAAAACATCTGGGCCCTTATTCAATGTGGTTTCCAAAGTCCGGTTCACAATCTCATACTACATTTGGCTCAGCTCATAGTAATGAGCTGACATCACCAAATAGAACTCCAACCTGTAATCATGTGCTGTACATTTTAGGTGTGCCAGCCAAACATGTCTGATGACGGGGTATTGTGATAACACACCCCATTCCTGGGGCTCTTTGAAAAGCTGGTCCAGAAAGCTGGTCCTGAGGTGCTCTCAGGGCAGGTATAGCTTGAGATGAGTAATAAGTCCTACTCTGATCTGTTGTTGAACTCACTACTGACAACATGGCATACAGAGACTGTCAGCCTGGACAAGGAGGAAAACAAGGAGTGAAACCGTGTTCCAATAACAAAGACCTGCGGGAGGCCAGATCAACAACATTACACCAGCTGCCTCGCAGGCACCACTCTACTGTCACCCTGTCTGTCTGCCAGGCATAACACCTACACAACATACTCACACTGACTCATAGAAACCCTGACACAGCAACAACCGGCCATCTGCAGGGGAGCAGCGGGTGATGTGGCATACTGTGCCCATGGACCTATCTAGCATTGATCTATCACTATTCACTGTCACATTTGGTGACCCTTTATTTCTGAGGACAGGTTGAGCATGTCTTTCTCACCTTATACTACTTGTGTAGTAATGTTGGAAGTGTACATGTGTATATTGAACTGGGGCTGCAAGGCATATGTGTTAGTTTGTGATTCTGACAGTGTAGTAGTAGTCTACAACCTGCAGGTATATGTCTAGGTTGAGGTTCATTGATTCTGAGGGCCACGGGGCTCCTTCACCCTCCAGGGATATTACATGGAGGATTCTCCCTCAGACCCCATATATCTATCCATCCATCTAGCTGTTCAGACTTGAAATGCAGCCAAACCCAACTTTGCTTTGAGATCCTGAGTGGCGCAGTGGTCTAAGGCACTGCATCACAGTGCTAGAGGCTTCACTACAAACCCAGGTTCGATCCTGGGCTGTATCACAACCGGCTGTGATCCAGAGTATCGTCAAATTAGCCCAGCGTCGCCCGGGTTAGGGGAGGGTTTGGCCGGTATTGTAAATAACAATGTTCTAAACTGACTTGCCTAGTTAAATAAAAAGGTTATAGAAATAAAACATAAGACACTGAGGGGAGTCGAATTTAAACTGAAGGAGAAAAACAGGGAGCTCTCCAAGACACAGAAACACACAGGGCTGGAGGTGCCACCTCAGTGACTGCAGCGGGTATGGTAACTGACAGGAATAGAATCTGACAGAGAGAGGGGCAGGGGGAGGCGTTATGTAATTGTTACGCCAAGCAGTACACATCTCTGATTCAGAACTGTTCTGTACACAGCTGTTTGGCACAACCCCCAATGGCTCACCACAACTATTCAAAGACATTTCACATAATATCAGATGACAGCTTCATTCTTTTCTTAAAATAAATCTTTATTACGCAACAAAATACCAAACAACGTACAATTTGGGAATGTAAGCAAATGACTTCATGCTTCCCCACAAAGCAAATGGGAGACCAGTAATTCCAGGTATTTTACCACTGGAATCCCCCTAGCTAATGCTCTGCAGGGTACACAAAGCACAAACATGGAGACCAAGCCTACTCAAATCAAAACCAGTAGCCAGGTTTAATGGTAAAATACATTCTATTTTTGGATTTTAAAAAATCTTGTGGATTGGATTAATGTTGCCTACTGAACAAAACAACGTAGCCTCGGCCTAACAATCTGAAACAATTCAAACACGCCCTCTTGCTGCACACTGCACACAGGTAAAATGTTAATTTGTTGTTGAAATATCCAGGTAACACAGATACCGGTTTTGACTGAATCAGGACTGAGGGCATAGCAAAGAAGAGAAAGCACATGGGTCAATACAGCACCCCTGGCCTAGACCACTGCTAATCAGCTAACATAAACCACATTTCCAGGAAGGGCGCAACAAATCCAGGACCTGAACCTTTATCAATGGTAAGTCACCTTCCACAACCACACCAGGCAGGCACCGCATTCTTTCACTCGTGTAGCCTCAGTTCTTCCTTTTCAATTACCCATCTACCCTACACACAAAAATAGATTTGACTTAATGGACAAAGTCCCTTGATGAAGACAAAAGTCATGGAAGTAGACCAGAGAGGAAGACAGAGGCCCAACTTGGCGGAAAATCTCCCACCAGCGTGTGGCGTTTTTTCATTGTTTCGCCCACCAAGCAAGGAGTTTTTGAATGGAGGTTAATGAGAGAGTTGAATTTGATCAACAACAAAAATATGTATGGCTTATTTGCTACGTGTGGTTTATTTGATCTAATAGAAGTTTTGTAGTGCTTATGTTGTTTCGAGTCTACTGATATAAGTAGGACGTGAGATCCTGGCAACTTCAATAAAAAGCTATATTGGAGTAGTCTTGAGATGGCTCCGCATATTCATGACATGCTATGCTACTAGCCTCATCTCTCTCCAATGAACACAGGCGGTTGACGTCAACAACCCTCATCGAATATTCACAAAAGGATTACAATAATGAGATGTATCCACCAATCCAAAGAAAAGGATAGGCGGGAGCTAGATAGCCAGCCTCGCCGCTTTGTGGACAACGACTCCCATTGTTAGGGCGGAGAGACATGCAGCTTGTCAGTATAGCCATAACCTTTGGTAAAAGTAATTTAAGAGCCTGTTATGGGAATGACATGTTAAAGAGAATGGTCAGGGTGAAGAGGGAACTCTCCTTTATCATTATAACAGAAGGGACAAAAAAGGAAATAGCTACCCATCTAAATTGTATGGTAGAAATTCTATTATAGAAAGTTGCACATCAGTTCCTGTACATTCCAGTTTAGAGTTCTATTTACTATGGCATCACTGCATCTTGGGTCTAATCTCACATTGGCTGGAGGGAAGCCTTGACCTCGGTGCTATTTGTCGGTGGTAGGGAACACGGCGTAGGAAGTGCTTAATAAGCAGTAACGACCACTAAGTGAATTGAACAGACAAAGGAGACCTGCAGCCCCTAGCCAAACACGATTCATCCCTCAGAAAAGACATGGTCACATTTAGAACTGCCTGACTGTTCACTGTGGGTAACATCAGCCAGCTAAACGCACACACACACACACTACAAAGGCTACCATCTCCCTAGAGATAACCTTGGCTTTACCCAAGCCCAGAACAGAACACATACTAGCACAATTCTTCAACAGATTCAAGGACATTCTTTAAGAGATTCAATTTATAAAACCAGCAAGACTGATGACAGGACTATGTGTTTGAAACACACCTGTTTTAGTGGCTCTGACATAGGACTGTACAATTAATCAAATTCACATTTGCAAAAACAGAAATTGCAAGAGCTCTATATCGCATGCAATATTTAAAAATGTCACTGAGCCAGGTGTAACATTTTTTTCTCCTCTTACAGCTGCCTCCCACACACACACACACACACACACACCGAGCCACACCCCCTGTCACTCAAGCGGTGCAGTTCCTCCTCCCCACTGTTAAATTCACTAGAAGTTCGCATGCTGTTCTGGTCAAATGCAGTCAACCGATTCCAAACAAGAACGATGCTGCTCCCTACTTCGCTTTTAAATATAAAATCATTCCATTTTATGATTCCAACAGTTCACCCAAATGTTTTAATCTATACTGAACAAAAATATAAACACAACATGTAAAGTGAGATGAAATAGAAGATCCCAGAAATGTTCCATCTGCACAAAAAGCATTCCACGGGCCTCACAACCACGTGTAACCACACTAGCCCAGGACCTCAACATCCGGCTTCTTCATCTGCGGCATAATCTGAGGGATCGTCTGAGACAAGCCACCCGGATAGCTGATGAATCTGAGGAGTATTTCTGTCTGTAATAAAGCCCTTTTGTAGGGGAAAAACAAATTGATTGGCTGGGCCTTGCTCCCAAGTGGGTGGGCCCACCCATGCCTGCTCCCCTGCCCAGTCATGTGAAATTCATAGATTAGGACCTAATAATTTAAATAAATGTGACTGATTTCCTTCTTTCCTTCTATTTTTGTTCAGTATATATTGTAAATCAAATCGCAATATTTTTAATCCCCGTGCCGACAAGATGAAAAATCTGTCAATGTGCCCTTGAGCAAGGCAATTAACCCTAATTGCTCCAGGTCGCCTTCGATAATGACTCTGGCAGTGACCCCACTCAGTGTGTCTAAAGGGTAGTTGGAATATGCAAACCATACATTTCCAATTCATACATGCATATTATACAATCATGTACATTATAAAAATAGGACAAATGAGCACCCACCTAATTATTAAATGGACACTGATGCCTTGTAGGACAAAACCCTGGAGAATTACACCAATGATCTTCAAAAAGACCAGCGCAAATCATCCTACAAAAATATACTAAACTCCCATGGCTGAGAAATCAAAGGGAATATATGTAGGCTCGATATTTGAAATGCTGAAGCCCTAAACATGATGCCACATCTTTATAGCGTCTTGCTGTTTATGTGCCAAAGAGTTTGGGGGAGTCAAACATGTCACTGATGCTGTTGAAATTGGACAACTGATCACGCATTGTGAGTATAGGGTTATCCTATCCTCCGGTCCTAACATCAGTCATTCCACAACGGTCTAGACAGATTTACATCTGCTGCCTCTATTCTAAGGAAAAGCTTTTCAATCAACATGAAAAACACAATAGAACAGTAAAATGGAGTGCAGCAGGCAGGACCACAGTGCACTGCCATCTCCTCTACAGAATGAATGTATTACACCGACCGGATCCAAATAACTCAGCTCAGACAGACGTTGCATTAGAGCTGACAAGGCGCCGCCGATGGAGAAGGGTGACATCTTATGAGCTCCAACTCAACTTTGCAATATAGTGACTTTTCTTTTTTCTTACTGCCAAGCACTTCTGGACATCAGAACAACAGTTACTGACCTCGATTTCCACTTCAAATATGCCGTAGGGCAACGCAGACTCCGCTGTTCGTACCAGACCCTATTCCTTTGTTCCACGGGCTACCAAAACGCTGCAGGCGTAGACGAGGTTGAGTCCTGGTGAAATTGAGGCAAAAAGAAAACCCTCCGTTCTATTGGCAGATGTCCAGTCACTTGGAAATGAAATGGCTGAGCTTCATCCTAGAGTCTCCTTTTAGAGAGACTTGAAAAGCTGCAATATTACGCATCTTACTGAACCGTGACTGGATGATGAAGCTATGCACGTAGTACTTGTGGATTCTCCATGCAGTGGCAGGCTCGGACAGCGGCTTCGGGAAAGTCTTAATAAGGGAGTGTGTTTTTTCATAAATAACAACTGGTGTGCTGCTTCAAGTGTGAAGGAAATCAAGCTTTTGCTCACCTGCTATAGAATACCTCATGGTAAGCTGCAAACCCTTTCAGCTACCAAGAGAGTTCTCATCTGTAATGATCACAGCTGTCTACATCCCTCCTCAAGCCAACACCCATCTGGCACTCAACTAACTGTATGGAGCCATAAATAAACAAACTGCTCACCCAGAGGCAGAGCTTCTGGAGGGTGGAGTCTAACGCAGGGAGATTTAAGACCGTCCTACCCCACTTCTACCAACATGTCTCCTCCGCCACTAGGGGCGCTAAAACTACAGACCACTTTTATCCTACCCATAGAAACGCATACAAGACCCTCCCTCGTCCTCCCTTTGGCAAGTCTGACCATGCCGCCATTTAAGACTGTTTTGCGAGTACAGACTGGGATATGTTCAGGGATTCATCCGATAGCATTGAGGAGTTCACCACAACAGTCACAGGCTTCATCAATAAGTGCATAGACGATGTCTACCACTTACAAGGAACGGGACACTGACATGGACATGGACACATACAAGAAAGCCGGCTACGACCTCCGACAAGACATCAACCATTCAAAAAGGACAATATAGGAGGAAGGTGGAATCCTATTACACCGGCTCTGATGCTCTATACATTCATGTACATACTACCTCAATTGGGCCGACCAACCAGTGCTCCCGCACATTGGCTAACCGAATTGTGTCCCGCCACCCACCAACCCCTCTTTTACGCTACTGCTACTCGGTTCATCATATATGCATAGTCACTTTAACCATATCTACATGTGCAGTCGTGGCCAAAAGTTTTGAGAATGACACAAATATTAATTTTCACAAAGTTTGCTGCTTCAGTGTCTTTAGATATTTCTGTCAGATGTTACTATGAAATACTGAAGTATAATTACAAGCATTTCATAAGTGTCAAATGCTTTTATTGACAATTACATGAAGTTGATGCAGAGTCAATATTTGCAGTGTTGACCCTTCTTTTTCAAGACCTCTGCACTCCACCTTGGCATGCTGTCAATTAACTTCTGGGCCACATCCTGACTGATGGCAGCCCCTTCTTGCATAATCAATGCTTGGAGTTTGTCAGAATTTGTGGGTTTTTGTTTGTCCACCCACCTCTTAAGGATTGACCACAAGTTCTCAATGGGATTAAGGTCTGGGGAGTGTCCTGGCCATGGACCCAAAATATCAATGTTTTGTTCCGAGCCACTTAGTTATCACTTTTGCCTTATAGCAAGGTGCTCCATCATGCTGGAAAAGGCATTGTTCGTCACCAAACTGTTCCTGGATGGTTGGGAGAAGTTGCTCTCGGAGGATGTGTTGGTACCATTCTTTATTCATGGCTGTGTTCTTAGGCAATATTGTGAGTGAGCACACTCCCTTGGCTGAGAAGCAACCCCACACATGAATGGTCTCAGGATGCTTTACTGTTGGCATGACACAGGACTGATGGTAGCGCTCACCTTGTCTTCTCCGGACAAGCTTTTTTCCGTATGCCCCAAACAATCGGATAGGGGATTCATCAGAGAAAATGACTTCACCCCAGTCCTCAGCAGTCCAATCCCTGTACCTTTTGCAGAATATCAGTCTGTCCCTGATGTTTTTCCTAGAGAGAAGTGGCTTCTTTGCTGCCCTTCTTGACACCAGGCCATCCTCCAAAAGTCTTCGCCTCACTGTGCGTGCAGATGCACTCACACCTGCCTGCTGCTATTCCTGAGCAAGCTCTGTACTGGTGGTGCCCCGATCCCGCAGCTGAACAACTTTAGGATACGGTCCTGGCGCTTGCTGGACTTTCTTGGGCGCCCTGAAGCCTTCTTCACAACAATTGAACCGCTCTCCTTGAAGTTCTTGGTGATCCGATAAATGGTTGATTTAGGTGCAATCTTACTGGCAGCAATATTCTTGCCTGTGAAGCCCTTTTTGTGCAAAGCAATGATGACGGCGCGTGTTTCCTTGCAGGTAATCATGATTGACAGAGGAAGAACAATGATTCCAAGCACCACCCTCCTTTTGAAGCTTCCAGTCTGTTATTCAAACTCAATCAGCATGACAGAGTGATCTCCAGCCTTGTCCTCGTCAACACTCACACCTGTGTTAACAAGAGAATCACTGACATGATGTCAGCTGGTCCTTATGTGGCAGGGCTGAAATGCAGTGGATATGTTTTTGGGGGATTCTGTTCATTTGCATGGCAAAGAGGGACTTTGCAATTAATTGCAATTCATCTGATCACTCTTCATAACATTCTGGAGTATATGTAAATTGCCATCATTCAAAATGAGGCAGCAGACTGAAAATTAATATTTGTGTCATCAACTTTTGGCCACGACTGTACATACTACCTCAAATCAGCCCGACTAACCGGTGTCTGTATGTAGCCTCACTACTTTTATAGCCTCGCTACTGTTATTTTACTTCTTTACTTACCCATTGTTCATCTAACACCTTTTTTGCACTATTGGTTAGAGCCTGTAAGTAACCATTTAACTGTAAGGGCTACACCTGTTGTATTCCGCATACGTGACAAATAAACTTTGATTTGATTCATATGTGTCAGGGCTTGCAGACTACAATGGGAAACCCAATGATGCAGAACTCCCAAACGAGCTAAGTGCCTTTCATGCTCACGTTGAGGAATATAACACTGTGCCTTGCGTTAAAGACCCTGTTTTCCAGATGACTGTGTGATCTCGCTCTCCATGGCCGACGTGAGCAAAAACTTTAACAGTCCAGACGGTATACAAGGGTCTGTTCTGTAATCCCAAAATGTTTCAAGCTGGCCACTATTCTCCCTGTTCTCAAGATCTCTAAGGTAACCTGCCTAAATGACTATCGCCCTGTATCGCTCACATCTGTAATTATGAAGTGCTGGACATGACACACAAGACCATTATCCTAGACCCACTCCAATTTGCATACCACCCCAACAGATCCACAGATGACCTAATCTCAATTGCACTTCGCACTGTCCTCTCACAGCTGGACAAGAGGGGAAATAACTACGTGAGAATGCTGGTCATAGACTACAGCTCAGCGTTCAACACCATACTCCCCTCCAAACTCATCACCAAACTTGGGACCCTGGGACTGAACCCCTCCCTGTGCAACTGGATTCTGGACTTCCTGACGGGCAGGCCCCAGGTTGTGAGGGTAGGCCACAACACCTCCGCCACGCTCCCTGCCATCCAGAACACCTTCTCCAAACAGCTATGTTGCCCACAATAGCTGTCAGGCCCGCAATCTGGAGGCCACGCACTGCAAGCCTGTGTATGTGGCTGAGACTGCCAAATACCAGCACCACCAGCTTGCACCTACACCAGAGGCTGTCCAAGCATGCCCCGATGGGCTGGTACTTAAGCAGCTTCTCGGCAAAGGCCTGCTCCACGTAGCCTGCTCCACGTAGCCGTCAAATGAGCAGCTCCCCCTGGCCTCCACCACAACAATATCTGGCGTATTGGGCAGACAGGAAAACACATCAAACCAGCTTTCCCTTAAACAACAATGTTTTTGCTTGTGAGCTGTTGGTGAGACCACTTCTCACTTCGCTTGCTATCAGGTCAACAAAGCAGTCACGTCTAGCAATGTACAAATCCTTGTATGAACAGTAGCCATTCACAACATGGGCAATGGACTCATTTGACTCATGTAAAACACAAAATGGGTCATGGTTTGCAGGGTACCAGAGAGATTATGTTTTGTTGGTAGAACCTGCAGCCTCGCCTTAACAGTAAAGGGGAGAATGTCCTCGCCAATGGCAGCATTCTGGTACATGGAATGGGAGAAAGAGTGGTCAGCACAGTCCAGAGCAGCGAGTTTCCCCTGCAGCCTCAGGCCAGTCCAGTGTTGCAGTAGCTGCATCCATCTGATACCAAGGAGTGTTGTCCTGGATGTAGGATGGGATCTGTCCTGGATGTAGGATGGGATCTGTCCTGGATGTAGGATGGGATCTGTCCTGGATGTAGGATGGGCTGTTCCATCATGGGTGACAGAAGCCTCCACAACACAGCGATCTGCCACAACTGTTTGAGGCAGTCACTGGCTCAGTTTGCATTCCAGTCCGTGTCCACCTGAGCGCCACTCCACTCCGGTTGCACAGGTCGTTGCAGTCACACACACAATTTGCCGCTGCTACTGTGTTATTTATTTTACTCATCTATCTTGATGCCTAGTCACTTTACCCTGCCTTTATGTACATATCTACCTCAAATACCTCAGCACATTTATTTGGTAATTGTACTCCCTGTATATAGCTCCATGCTTGTGTATTTTATGCCTCGTGTTACTATTGTATTTGTATAATACAGTTAACTCTGCATCATTGGAAGCATCTCACGGTAAAGTCACCACCAGTTGTATTCGGCGCATGTGACATAACATTTGATTTGAGCAAAATGTTTGTCTGATTGTCCATGACCAGGCAAACATGAGTGCAAGCTGGGCAGGCACTAACATAGCCCACCCCACATAGCCATGCATGACATCACTGAGGAGGCATTTGGGTGAAACTAGAACACACCAACCTGAAGGTGGCTGGAAACTCACTCATTTAATCATGAGGCTGTGTCCTCTCCTCACACAGACCTGCTGTTGGGTTACCTACCTCTTGGCATAAGCTGGATTGGCGGGTTTTGGCACATTTCCGGCGAATCACTGCATTAAATATGGACATGTACGCCAACACTGCAGGGAAGCACACGCCACGAGACTTGACACAGAAGAGCGATAAAAGAAAGGAGAAAGTAAATCGAGGATGTAACAGAAGTGAGTAAAGAGCAGGAAAGAGACTTGAAAGACAACGAAAGATGGATGATATGAGAGAGAGATCGCGAGCGAGACAAACAGTTAGGGTCACGGCTGACGCCACAGTGTGACATACTTATTTATCCGGTGGGTGTCCTTGTCCAAGTTCACTTTGCCACGGCAGCATAATGAGAGAGAGCGAGAGAGGGGAAACAGAGAGAAGAGCGAGAGAGATCGGGGGAAACAAAGGGAGAGGGATGAAAAAGAGGGAGCATGATTCTGAGTGATGCTCCCAGCCAGGTGATTGACTCTGCGGGTGCTGTGGGAAGAAGCAGACAGACTGCCACAAGGCAAAAGTAAGTCACTCCTCACCCACCATCAAACCTCTCCTCATCCATTACCACCACAAACCTGTCTCTCCCACTCCACTGTCACAATGACATGAAAGCCCCTACCTAGATCTTAAAATGGCACTACAGTGGAGCATGCTCTGCATACTTCTGTTATGTAAGACTGGGAAGCCGACAAGAAATGTAGATTGACACACATCCTTAAGCAGCTCGATCATTTATTAATAAGGGCTGAGCCAAGCAGCTCCTGGTTCCAGATACATTGGCGTGGCTGGATCAAATGGATATCCACTACAGCCTGACTGGCAGACAGTGAAATAGCAGTAGTGCACTGTGTGGAACAGGGCTTAACATTAGCAGCACAGACTCCATAGAGAAAGTAAATCTCAGAAGGGGTTTTCAGTTAGTGACAGTTGGTAAAAAAAAAAATCTGTAATCGGTTTACAAGAAATCTGCAAGTTCAGTTGACATTGTTGGTGTTATCGTTGGCAACTTCCGCTTCAGCTCTCTAGAAGCTGCAGTAGCGCTACACTGTGGCCACGACTGCGGTCCTCTCTTCTCTCACCAGGAATCAGTGACCTTAAACTCAAAATAAATCCCTTTCACAAAGCTGGAGCCTAGCAGCTTGAATGAACATCCAAGTGACAATCAACTGCACTCTCTCCCTGGCTTAATCAAAGCTTATGTTACGACTACTAGGCTAAACCACAAATCAGACACTTTCCCCGACACCATGTTAATCATCAAATCAAGCTTTATTTATACTGCACATTTCAGACAGGGAATGCAATGCAATGTGCTTTACAGGAAAAAAATAATAAAAACAAAAGCTGAAATATTTCCTACACAACACAGATAAGATTAAAAAAATCCAAAGAATGACAAACTGAACTAAAAAGCAACCTAAGGAAAAGCAAAGCCAAAAGTGTTTTAAGATCTCTGAAATATGTTCACAGTTTCAGCCCCCCTCAGGTACTCTGGCTATTCTAGATGCTGGGGGCATAATAACTAAAGGCTGCCTTTCCCTGCCTCATGGTCCTAGGCTTTGGGATAGTTAAAAGGCCAGTGCCAGAGGACCTGAGACCTACTGGGTACATAACTTAAACGCATGTCTGACATGTATTGGGCTGCACAATCGTGGATTGATTTAAAAACAGAAAGAAGAATCACAGGCAGCCAGTGCAGAGACATTAAAACCGGTATAATGTACAGCATTCTGTATGTTTTGAAGTTGACCAACGGATTTCTTAAGCTCTCTCATAACAAGAGGAAGCCCCTGCCCCATGAATGAATCTGCTAATTTAACCCGAGGTTAGCGTTTCCTCTTCTCCTTCGAGGGAACATGGGCACCTTGCTCAGCACAAAAGCCCCCCGCATTCTGCGGGAGTTAAAGGAAGGTCAAGGGTAGGATATGCTGAGGCTTGCAGAGGCTTCAGCCCCAACCCCCTCTAGAACGCCACAACAGGAAGCAGGAGCCCATTGTCCCACGGACTGAAACAACAGGCTGGACCTGTCTCCACGGCGAACATGTGACCACGGGACATTTGACCAGCACCAACCCAGGGGTGAGGAAAAAGGGTGCCCCGATGGATATAAGGGGAAAAAGGAAGCGGAACGCAGAGTGGAATCCAGCCACTGGTCATGCCAGTTCTGCTGACTGAGGGTTGATTTCCGGGTAGTTTCTTTTCCGTTTTGTGAAATGCTTTGCTGCTTTATTGTACAGTCGGGTGGCCTGCACTGAGGAATGTCAAGTGTTCAGCAAATCCATATGCTCACAAGCATGTCACAAGATATCAGCCGGTTACCAGGTGAGAGTTTAAAGTTGACCACACAAAGTTGATGTCTTAAAGAGAGCAGGGCAAGATGTTTCCATTCAAAAGAAATGTAAACTGGTGGGGTAAAATGTCATGTCTCATTTAAATGCCATTTGGCAATGGTTTTGCCATGCTAAAATGCATAAAGACTTAAAGGCAGTAAGGAGAGGAGCACAGTCATGCACAATGTAGCTAGGTAGGAGGAGAAATGGAAGCGACCTTGAGGACATTTCATTTTCAGCTGAACTGGTTACACGGTTGTAACTTGTTCATGCTGCATTAACAGAGAGAATTATGTTTTATGCTCTGCTAGACAGCCCTAGTATGATAAAACCAGGCTACTTCATAGTGATGGTGGAAAACAAATCTATAAAGTTACAAATCAGGATATTTTTTGACAATATAGCACAATAATGTTTGCACTACTTTGCTGTAACTGCACCAAAACGCCAGCATTTTTTTTTTTTTTTAAATAGGGAGACAATTTGTTTTAAGCACTCATTTCCATGACTGATCAAAACTTGATTATCATGGCTCTCATCCCTCTGCAGCAGACGTGTAGCAATATGTTTGGAACATCAAATCGCAACACACACACCTAATATTCCACAGATCTGACTTGCCCTTTCCCTCCTAAGCAACCAGTAAACATTAGCCCGTTTCGAGTTTCTTTTTCATGTCTTCTGCATCCATTTTGCTGTCACGTTCGGAGTTTGTTATAACCGATTTATTGATGTGATTATGATCGGTCAGGCCCTATTGGTCACATACATGTGATGCTTACATGTTTTACATAAAGAGAGCAAGGGTTGAGGGAATGTTTATCCTAAACAAATTAGGGATTTCAGTAACAGAACTTTTCAGTCAGAAACAAGAAAGAAACTAAATGGCTGAAATGTTGCAGCTTCAGCATGGACAGCGCAATAAACACTTTCTGTGGTGCCTTTTCACTGCAGTAGGGAGGAGAGCGAGACAACGTGCGCCTGTCACACAGGCACTATCGTCGGGCTCTTTGACTCATGTGTGTGTTTTAATTATTTAGTCAACCAGTGTGCTTAAAGCGTCAGCCAAGCTAAGTGCATAAGTAGTTGTTTTTATTCAAACAAATAAGTTGTGTCTGTCTATATGGAAAAATACGTTTAAACATTTTAACCAATAGATTGGTCGAAAGAACAGGACGTTCTTCATCAACCAAGATTTGTTTTTTAGTCGAGGACAGCCCTACAGCTCATGGATAGATCTTGCAATGAATGAAAAACAGAGCTGGAACATCAGCATGCACAATGCAAAGGTAAAAGAGAACCATGAGATTTTGAAAGACCTAGCTAATTAATGCTACCTAGGTAAACAGGAGTTGGCATTTCGTGGCAACGATGAGAGTGCCAGCTCATCAAACAGGCCCAGGGGAAACTATGTGGGATTACTACATGCCTTTGCTGAAAAGAAACAAGCTAGCAACCCATTTAGCTGTGTTTGCTTTGTGCTCAAGGCCTATGGTGGAATTTAATGGAACTGGCACACTCTACGTGTTCTGCAGAACAAAGTGATGGATATGGGTTCCTCCCGTAGCAGTATCAGCGGAACAATGAAAGCACTGGAACAGCAGCGACAATACTTTGATCATTTCTATGAGCGATTCGAGTAGAACTGCGAAACTGGTTGGAAACAGACAATCAGTAGAGTAGGCAAATCTACTACAACATACTGGACAATGTCAATGTACAGATGACAGACAGGTTTGACCTCTTTGGTGAACTTAATTTGGTTGACTTAGTGGACTGCAAAAAAATAAAAACAAGGTCACAGAAGATCGGCACCAGTACTTAGATTTCGTTAGGACTTAAGGCTCATCTTGTCAGATTGTACAGTTCACAAATTGTACGAGACAAATCACCTGGACAGCTCCTCGGCTTTTTGTTCCAGCATGACCAGACAGACTATCCCCGAGGCAACAAAGTTACTGCAGCTGGTCCGCACCATACCAGCCACAAAAGCATCCGTTGAGAGGTCACTTTCTGTGCTGGAAAGGATGAAGACAGAGCAGAAAACGGATTGATCAAGGATGACTCATCCTTTGCCATCATCTCCATCGCATCGAGACCATGACACTTTTAAAACTGAGGGCCAACGGGGAGGAGTTCTACAGTTCAGTCACTGATGTCTTTTCCCAGAAGGACAGACAGACTTTGTTTACAAGTAAGTGTTTATTAACAGTAGCACCCTCTACTATTATTACATTACATCTGTATTGTGTAAGTATACATCTCAAATCAGTAGCGCTGCCTAGGCAGTGTGTGTGAACCGCCGTCTACAAGTAAGCCTAATCACTGGCATTTGGGTCGCTGTCTGTGGTGTTGAAAATTTCCTGTTCTTGCAGTTGCATGGGGCACAAGCTATTAGGGCATGTGAATGTGTGTCTAATGGTTACACTGCCTCCCTGCTGCTGTTTGATGGTTGGTTGTCAGTGCTCAACATTCGGGGCTGCCCAGGCAACATCTGCAGAGCTCACCCGGCCAGTTATTCAAGCTTTCATATAGCCTGCTTGGGCCAGTACATTTTCAAACTCCAAAACATGTTTTTTTTTTTTTTATAATTTCTATTTGTATTTAATCCATCACAATCTTGAAGATGTCTGACGCTTCAAACTTGTTATTAACCAGCATTTGATTTCCAAGCGAAGCCAAGAAAGTCAAAGCCTTCACTCTCTGTCTGGAGTGAGCTCCACCTCAATATGTCCTGGATACTAGTGACAGATACGTCTCAGCGGACACGGGAAACCCGTCAATTCTGAGATTAACTTTGGCACACGCATTCCACAATCACAGAATAAAAATCCACCTTTTCAGTCTTTTTTCATATCAGTCATCCTACATAGCAATGTCATTATTAGCAAAGAAAAGTTTACGTAGGCCTAGGACTACACGTTGCTGCTTGCTTGTCAAGACAAACATTTACACAAAGCACAACCCTTTTTTTTATAATGCTATTGTTGTCTATATAACATCAAATGTCGGGTGGCGAGAGCGTGCAACGCCTCATACAGCCAATTGCTGCATGGAACTAAATGTGTTCTAATAAGCCCAGTCACTGCCTAACATTCCTAAACTACAACAGTCTGCAATTATTGAAAAGAGCAGGATCCCAGCTTTCCAGTCATGTTTGACATATTTCTCAACTCCAACTTTTGCACAATTGACAGCGTTTTACAATCTGAGTGTCTGGATTTGAGTGTGAGTGTCTGTAAAATAATAATGCCTAGAAAAACAAGCAGTGCTCTTGTTACTTAGAGAGAGAAAAGTCCCAATCTATCACAGCCAGGGCTCACTAAACACCCAGCTGTATAAAATTGTTGATATATAAAATTGCAAATTATGCAAGTGGCCCCGGATGAGTGAGGATAGGACAGGACACCAGCGGGGGAGAGTAAATAAAGAGGATGGGAGGCTTTAACCTCTCTTAGGTAGGGGGCAGTATTTTGACGTCCGGATGAAAAGCGTGCCCGTAGTAAACTGCCTGCTACTAGGGCCCAGAAGGTAGGATATGCATATTAGTAGATTTGGATAGAAAACACTCTGAAGTTTCTAAAACTGTTTGAATGATGTCTGTAAGTATAACAGAACTCATATGGCAGGCAAAAAACTGAGAAAAAATTCAACCAGGAAGTGCGGAAATCTGAGGTTTGTAGTTTTTCAATTGATTGCCTATCCAATATACAGTGTCTATGGGGTCATTTTGCACTTCCTAAGGCTTCGACTAGATGTCAGTCTTTAGAACGTGGTTTCATGCTTCTACTGTGAATGGGGAGAGAATAAGAGCATATGGAGTCAGATGACTAAGAAAATGACATGAGCTCAGTGGCGCGCGCTCCCGTGAGAGTCAGCTGTGTCCCTTTTCCTTTTTGAAGACAAAGGAATCATCCGGTTGGAATATTATGGAAGATTTATGATAAAAACATCCTAAAGATTGATTCTATACATCGTTTGACATGTTTCTACTGTAATATAACTTTTTTGACTTTGTCTGAATTTACTGCACGAGCATAGTGGATTTGGGTTACTCGACTGAACGCGCTAACAAAAAGGAGGTATTTGGACATAAATATGGACTTTATCGAAACAAATTAACATTTATTGTGGAACTGGGATTCCTGGGAGTGCATTCTGATGAAGATCAAAGGTAAGTGAATATTTATAATGCTATTTCTGAGTTTTGTTGACTCCACAAAATGACGGGTTTGGTTTTGTGACTGAGCGCTGTACTCAGATTATTGCAAAGTGTGCTTTCGCCTAAATGCTTTTTTGAAATCTGACACAGCGGTTGCATTAAGGAGAAGTGTATATATAATTCTGTGCATAACACTTGTATCTTTTATCAAAGTTTATGATGAGTATTTCTGTAAATTGATGTGCTCATTCACCGGAGTTTTGGAGGCAAAACATTTCTGAACATTACACGCCAATGTAAAATGGGGTTTTTGGATATAAATATGAACTTTATCGAGCAAAACATACATGTATTGTGTAACATGAAGTCCTACGAGTGCCATCTGATGAAAATCAAAGGTTAGTGACTAATTTTAGCTGTATTTCTGGTTTTTGTGATGCCTCTCCTTGCTTGGAAAATGGCTGTGTGGTTTTTCTTGTCTAGGTGCTGTCCTAACATAATCTAATGCTATGCTTTCGCCGTAAAGCCTTTTTGAAATCGGACACTGGTTGGATTAACGAGAAGATTATCTTTAAAATGGTGTATAATACTTGTATGTGTGAGAAATGTGAATTATGAGATTTTTGTTGTTATGAATTTGGCACTCTGCTATTTCACTGGCTGTTGGCGAGGTGGGACGCTACCGTCCCACATACCCTAGAGAAGTTAAAGATGGAATCCTTAGAGGTGAAACAGCCATGTCCGTTTGTGATATTACAACAAAGTAATTACTGTAAACAAACACTTTTTTACTAACATAATTGCGAACGCAACAGAAGAGCACAATATGTACCACCATTTTTTTGACCACGCTGCACGATGCTCCTCAGTTCAGCAACAAAAACAATAACAATGGTGGTGGGGCGGCCAGTGGCTCCCTTTCCCCCTACTGCGGACTCCATCTTTAATGTCTTGGCCCAGTGGGAGATAAACAGCAGTGTCCCAGCCAGCAGCACTGCATTGAAGTTCACCATGGGTTTCCTTCAGCCTGTGGGGTCAGTACGGGTGAAGCCATGTGTGCTTTGAAGAATACTGCGAGATTCTGGTAATTGCCTATATCTGGCCATCTGTAGAAGTCATGGATCTGACAGAGTTTGGCTGGCTGGGTCTCTGTGACTATGCTGTTTTAAAACAGCAGTAGTTGGCCGGCAGTGTGAGAGAAACCATCCATCACCTGCCCACTGGAGCACCGTGACGTCACAGCGGCAGATATAGGGGGCTGACGTTAGAGTAGTCAATGACTTCCTCAGATCATGTGACCACACTGCACCAATGGGCTCAGTAAGGCTTCGAATGTTTCCTGGGAGCTAGCTAGCTCTCCTGTGTGTGAAGCCTCATACCAACCAGCCCGTATACCTGACACTCAAGAGGGGCTGTGTGTGGACATAAACCTGACAGGGAGGCCAACAGATGATCACTGTTGGCCTCCGCTACACCTTTTAAAATGTAAATGGCTGACTGACACTAAAAGGAACCCTTGGCTCTTCATTACAGCCCCCTGTGAAATGCCCAGTTGAAGGACAATGTGGCACATACTGCATGATCCGCTGCTCATGCCCAGCTCCATACCATCTGTGAAACATGCATGAAAGCATATGCAGGTCATGCATAAGAGATAGTGGCTGGACTCCCTAAGGTATGACACACAATGACCTTGATGTGCCAATGACACAGAAATCAGAGGACACATACTTCAGTAATAACTTCTTATCACCCTAAACGTGTATGCTGTGGGCAGCTGTTGTAAGACCACAGAAACAAATGAATGCAATTAATTGTGTGAATACAATATCCTTATCTGGCTTTGCAATGAACACGCTTTCATGTTGAGAATAACCTGACATGGCCTTAAAACGATAGAATGCACCACAGGTCAATGTGAATTCTACACACACGTAATTTCAGTCAAATCTATCATTCTGAGAAGTAATATTTCTCAGTCAGAATGCATGAGGTGGTGGATCTGTTGCACGACACCCCTGCCTTCCAGTGTCTGCAGATATAAATGACAACGCCAGCTGAGCTCAATGCACAGAACAGCCAGTACAGTATCTAACAGTACCACCTTCCTCCATCTACTGTAACACCCACTCCTGCAATTATGGACCTGTCAAGGGCATCAGACTTTTCCCCCTCTATAAACTGTACATTCTAATTCCACAGACAAAAGGCCTTTACACAGGCTTGTCAACCTCAGACTTGATGTATGAATAACTCCAGAGCTATATTATTTCAAGTTGCTGAATCAAACGTAGCTTCAGTAGCCAACAGAACAGGTACAGTAGTGATATGGAGTGCTATTGCTGTGAGTGCACTGTACTGTGAAGGAGTAAAGGCTGGAGTGGATAATAGGTCTCATGATTGGGGCACTGCCTGTAGGGTTCATTTGTGTTGAAGTCACCATCCCTGTCTGGACTCTGCACAAAACAAAAAAAATCTAGAGGACAGCCCTCCAATAACATTAGCTCACAGTGACAGAGGGGGACAGAGGGGGAAATACTTTTTCCTCCCTTCACCATATGTGGTTAGCCATAATCCTCCTGAGAATAATAATTTTACACCACAGATTTAAATACTGAGAATAACAGTAACAATTCCACTCAGACAATACCCATGAGAATAGAGAAGATAAAGTAGAATCAATGTAATAGCAAAAACAGTACCTCTTCAGATGTAGAAAATAACCCACACAATTGCACAACAAAAGTGATGTAGTCTCAGTCACGAGCAGCGCTTGTGTCTATGGAAGTATTGTAGTAAGGTCAGTCTGACTGTGACAATCTATCCAGCTGTGCTTCTAATAACGGGTTGTGTGTGTGAGACATGCTGTAAAAACAAACAAACGATGCATTATGTAGCAGCAAATAAACAATGCAAACCAAATGATTATTCCCAAGCCAAGATGTCTTGTTCTGAATCTGAGGCTCCACAAAAACACCAAAGAGACTGATTTATTCACTAGCTAGGTCACAGATCTTGCAAGCCAAGTCTTGACACAATCCATGCTCTCCAAGGAGCATGAATGTTTTCCACTTCCTCAACCTGACTGACAGAGCTCAATAGTCACCATGACATGTAACCTATGTCAGGCTAAGGTATAATAATTGGAAAACCACAAACACAGTTCTCCTTGGTTTTATTGGTCTCAGACATCACAAGGATCCCTAGTGGCGCAGCGGTCCAAGGCACTGCATCTCAGTGCAAGAGGCATCACTACAGTCCCTAGTTCGAATCCAGGGACTGGATTGGATTCGCACACGAATCCAAGCTATATCACATCCGGCCTTGATTGGGAGTCCCATAGGGCGGTGCACATTTGGCCCAGCGTCATCCACCTCATTCTAAATAAATAATAATTTGTTCTGAACAGACTTGCCTAGTTAAATAAAAGGTTACATTTAAATAAGTAAAAAAATAAAATAAAACAACCCGCATTTTAGTGCTTGAGGTGATCGTCCACTAAACATTAGCTACAGCCAACCTGCCCAAGAGTCTTATTTCAAAAAGAGAAAAGTAATTATAAAACGTGTCATCTGTGACATGGGAAATGTTTGGGCGGTATGCATTCATACAAACAAAAACAAAAATCACATAAAGCCTAGTCTGCTTTCGTGTGAAGGTGTGTCATGCACCTGCTGATGACATGCTCTCTCATAATATCAAGATGTGTACCTAGGTGGTAATGTCCATTCACTACCACCAGCAAAGCACTAAAATGTATTAGCAATCAACATGAATGAAAGGAGATTGTTACTGTTAGGTTCGTAAAGACAAACGGTAACTATTGAGTACTGACTATCAGGCTTGGTGTTAGCTAGAGACCTCGCTCAGCTGGCTGAGCTAGATCAGCTTTTTCAAAACTGGGGCAAGAACAAGTGTACATGGAGGGTTGGCAATTCAAACTCAAATCGCTTGACAAGTCAGATGTAACGGGTTAGAACGTTAGCTACGCTAGGTGGCTGGTTAAAGTTAGCCAACTAATCTTTGATCCGGGTTGAATAGTCAGCAATTTAGCTACCTAGCGATCGTTACCTATAACGTTATATGCGGAAAAACACCAAACCACCCGGCATCGTAGTTTGCGATTGTTGGTGAATTGCTGAATTGGTATTCCATTATTTCCTTAGCAATGTAGCTAACTAGCTACCACTACGACACATACGTGAGTAGTTAGCTAGAGAGTTTGTTACAGGTTAGTTAGAAACTAAAATAAAATCTAGTTAGCTAACTTCAACAATAACAGCTTATCAGCCTACCAACGACCTCGCCATCCATACCACCGGGTAAGATAACTAGGTAGAAACGATATCTAGCCAAATATTATAATCCATTGCTATTATGTGTCAACTTCCCACGGAGCCGGTCGACGATATGTCATAAGCTAGCTAAGCTAACTCACATTATGTTGAGACGGAGCTATTTTTCATTCAGAGATCAGTGACGCTCGCTTAATTATCGGTTAATTTGATGTCCTAAAGAACAATGAATATGAGGCAAGTAATACATTATAGATTTTTCGAAATATTACCATTCATTCAACAGACAACATACCTGCAGGTGCTCCTGAAAGCGGATAGGCAGAATCTGAGCCATGACGGTTCCTCTGCTCTCCTCCCGATTCTCCAAGTAATGCTAACAAACTACGGCTTCTTCTCAGATCCTAGCCGGACAGCCAGGGAACGGCTAGTCTAAAGTCCAATTGGGTAGACTCGAAGTCTTGTATGAAAATATAATGGTGATTGTATTCGTCCTTTTGCTGTTAACTTGCGTGCTTCCCCTGATGACGGACGGCTGCAGCTGCACTAAACACCCTGAACCTGCAATGGCGGTGGCAGCTGCTCAAGAGGAGAGAAACAATCCGGAAATGGCAGTGTACTTCAGTGGGGCGGACGAATATAGATATTCATGTTTCAAAAAGTGTAATTTCTAATCAAGATTAAACTGATGTAGGATATTCACCATTGAAACCTATTAATTTGTATACAATCCAGGAAAATTGACTAGTGTGTAAAGGCAGCATACCATTTGGGAGATAATGATACATTGGTACTATTTCTTTGCGATTCGCCCTTTGATTTTTGCCACATCATTCGTCCTCGTGAATGCACGTCAGTTCCTACTTGCGTAGTACGTAGGCTACTCCTGTTCCGCACCGGTGAAAGCTGTGGGTGAAAGGTTTTATTCGATTTACAATAAAAGCCCCAACAATAAAATCATGATAATGGAGTTTTGTATACCTCTTGAATTCACAGGTGAAGCCACTACTAATAGACAATAAACAATTCATGTTTATCTTGTATGTGCAGCAAATATGAACAACTTTAATTCATTTGCCCTCAAAAGTCAAACAGGGCTTGCCACATAGCCACTTGCTGAGACCTTTTAGCAGTAATGCCATTTCATCAAGAAGATGCAGCAGGCGTCTGAGCTATTACTTACTTACTCAAGGATGCTGAGAAATTGGGTGGGCAGAGTTGGAGAGGAAATTGATCAGTCTGCAGTATAAACCGAGGAAGCAGATGCTGGCTAACCCAAGGAGTGGTCAAGAATAAGCTAATACAAAAACATTTCTCCTTATTTTGTCCTCTTGTTAAAGAAGTTGAACAAGTCATCTTGATCAAGAATGGGTGGGTATTTCTGACCATTTGATATTTTGTAAACACATTGGTTCCTAAATCAGATCGAATAAAGACAAGAGGCATTGACAATCATCTTATCTGGATCCACCAGTAGGCTATTAGCATTTGCACTTTAGAGTAAAAAGAGTTGTTTACAATTGGCTAGTCTGCAGATGAATTGAACTAGGCTGTCTGTAGTGACGCCTCAAGTACTGAGTGCCTTAGACTACTGCGCCACTCAGGAGCCCACACCCCTTGTGAATTACAGTTATTTCCGATAGAACTCAAACCCAATGCAAACCAATTACTGTTTTTGGACTTGAGCTGCAAGTTACACAACAAGAATATATTGCAAATCATGAAATTGAAAACCATGAAACATTTTATTGAATGACTCATGGCTGCATATGCATAATCCAGTGTCAGTACAGCTGTAAACTATCTCTTCCTCCACCGGTTTTATTGACTCTTACAATATTGGGTGCCTAAATACTGTATATGAAAATGCTAATTCAACTTTAGTTTCAGCTTTCTTTCCATGAATACACAACTTTTTTCTCTCTCTCTCTCTCTCTCTCTCTCTCTCTCTCTGAGTACGTTGTGATACTGCATTCATATACTGGCCGCCTTACATTATGTAAGAAATTGATCAAAGTCAAGTTGTGGAAATGACAGGAAATTCTGTGTGATAATTCAGTATGTTAATTGATCACGCTACTTAACATGCAGAGTATCATGATTCAAAATCCTAAGTCTTATTGAAAAAGCATCATTGTATAACTGTAGTTACTTGAAGATTTCTCTAGGTTGGAAATATACTCATTGTGATTCTTTTTTACTCCACAGTAGCCTATATGGCCCTCATCATCTTCACATACACATTCACAAGACTTTTACAAGTGATCTCTAACTATAATAGCTATAACAGTGCAATTATTATGAGTGGAAACAACTTTACAACTAAATGTGCTTCATTGTATAGTGCTGTTGCAATGTTGTTATTATTTCATGAATGTCTTACTGTATTTATAGTTACACAGAGAAATGGCAGGGTTCATTGTGTTGATGATATTTCTTGTCAGAGATAACAACGGTTTTATGAGCGGAAGGAAATTATCATAGTGGTTATGTCACCTTTCACAAACTATAGCTTTTTCAGCTATAGGAGCCTTATCGTAACATTATATGGAAAGAAAGTAAATAAGAACAGATTTCATTTTATTAAATATGCAGAGCACAAAGTTTGAAAGCAACAGTGTATATGGCAAAAAAGCGTACATAATTTTCACATTATGAACAGATGGAGCAGATACATGGAAACCAGTATACTTTTGATTTGGAGCATTGTGCTGGTTATAACCCAATTATAGACGCTAACTGTTTTACCGCCTATTGATAGTATCTTCTGGCCGGGGGAGTTTGGTTAAGATCCTTGACGCTTGTTCTGTCACGCCCTGATCTATTTCACCTGTCCTTGTGATTGTCTCCACCCCCTACAGGTGTCGCTTATATTCCCTGGTGTATTTATCCCTGTGTTTCCTGTCTCTCTGTACCAGTTTGTCTTGTATGTTCAAGTCAACCAGTGTGTTTTTCCCTGTGCGCCTGCTTGTCTATTCTCTTTTACTAGTCCTCCTGGTTTTAACCTTTGCCTGTTTTTCTGGACTCCATTCCCGCCTGGCCTTGAGCCTGCCTGCCATTCTGTACCTTTGAACTGGTTTTGACCTTTTGCCTGTCCACGACCATTCTCTTGCCTACCCCTTTTGGATTGGTAATAAACATCTTAGACTCTAACCATCTGCCTCCTGTGTCTGCATCTGGGTCTCGCCTTGTGCCCTGTCTTGAACGACAAAACGAATCGCATGCAGTATGGTTTAAACATAAGGAACGTATCTTTCATATCAGCGAGAATTAAAAAAAAAAAGGTTGAATTACTACACCTTTGCATGCTCCATACACCTGTGTGTAAGTAACTGGAGAGGAAGTGTCATTTGTCAACTGGATGCATACAACGCCTGTGGATCCCTGAGAAATTTCTACAGTAAGTGTACCTTTTTATTTGAAAGATTCTTTCTCGTTGGTATGAAATAAGTGACATCAGCATATGTTTCAAACAGGTTTGAAAGCAATGATTATTAACGTTTCTAAACTTTAAAACAGTGTCCGAATCGTACTTTACATGTAGGCCAACCTTGGGCGACTAACCACTGAACCCTAAATATGGAGAAAAGGTTTAAGAACTAGGGTTATTGGTGGTCATGTATTGGAAGTATCCACCTGTTCCTTTGGTAGAAGAATAAAAGCTGACATCAACGGTGTCTTTTAAATTGCACTGTTTAACCTCAGTTCAGTTCACGCAGGCATAGTGGTTGCTTTCCACATCTTAGAGCTCATCAGTGGCCTTTATGGTACAGGAAAACAAACCATCCACACACCCATATCATGCTCTGATGAAATTACATTCATAAGGAAAGTTGTTGCGGATTGCTCCAGCAAATGTGTGGTTTTCATGTTTGAAACCATTCCACTCCAGCCATTAACGAGTTCATCTTCCCCAATTAAGTTGACACCAACCGCCTGTGGTGGATTCATAGGTGCATTGCCAACAATCACAGGAGTGCAACAACAGCAGAATGTAGCAACTCGCGGTCCGATTTTCACCCCACCCTCGTGAGAATGCAGGTACTGTAACAGCTGTCGTATAGAGGGGACCAAGGCGCAGCGTGTTGAGTGCTCATAATGACGTTTATTAAACTCGGAACACTAAAGAAAATAACACAGAAAACGAACAGCTAACAGTTCTGTCAGGTACTGAAGTCTACACAAAATACAACTAAACAGAATTCAACTGCCCACAAACACACTAGAAAAAAAAACATAAATATGATCTCCAATTAGAGACACCACGAACCAGCTGCCTCTAATTGGAGATCATCCCAAAAACCTCCAACATAGAAATAGAATACTAGAACAAAACATAGAAAACAGACAAAACACCCTGTCACGCCCTGACCTACTCTACTATAGAAAATTACATCTTACTAGGGTCAGGACGTGACAGGTACAATTGTTCAAGGTGTATTCCCATTGGTTCACTGCATATTGATCTGTGTTTGGAGCCCCACAGTGGAGGTGTCATAATACCCATAAAACCTAGTGGTCAAAACAGGGAAATGTTTCCAATTGTTTTTCCACAGGGGATTTTAGAAACACTTAAAGGGCTGTGTTTCATGTAGGATTACCCTGGTGTGAAGTTGATAACCATGTAAGTCTAGTGGACAAGGTTACTTTCTTATCAATATATTCGGGTCTATTTACTCTCAGATTAAAAAATGCTAATTAGCATCAAAGTAGACATCATGCAAGACTACAAATCCCTGCATGCTCCTACACGTCATCTCTAGCTGGCATCTTTTCTTACAGGTACATTTAAAAAATGTTTAGCTAACATTAGATAGTTAATCCAGAGATTCTTACATCTTCCTCGATTCAGCATTCTCGTCCAGATCATCATGGCATTTGTAGTTCTTTGATAGCCTAATTAGCGTTTAATTTTTTGAGGGTAAATACAGGCAAATATATTGATAAAAGTCACCTTGTCCGAGATTGTGGAGGTGGAAACCAGTTCTCTGTTTTCGACTGAGGGCCTTCCTCGTCAACGCCCCTAGCTGCCATGCTGCCTCTGCAAGGCTTCAAATAGAGTACCACAGTAGAAGTCATAATATCCATACAACATAGCGGTCAAACATGGAAATGGTTCCAATAGTTTTTTCACCCTTTTCCCAATGAGGATTTTAGAAACACTTTAGATCAGAGGAAAGAGTGCCTCCTACTGGCCCTCCAACACCACTTCCAGCAGCATCTGGTCTCCGATCCATGAACCAACCAAACATAGACAACCAGGTGTGGGGAGTTCCTACTAATTAGTGATCTTATTGTGTCAATCAAGGAGCGAAAACCCGCAGACACTCGGCCTTCCGTGGAATGAGATTGGCACAGGTCCTTTAACCCTTTTCCATTATATTCGACTCGCCTGATTTTAAAGAACAGATTTAGCTTTTTAAAGAATGGACTCTGCTTAATTGTAAATATTTATTAAAATACAAGTGTGAGGCATTGTACTGCTCAACATTTCTTTGTGCTTCAGGCCTTACCCAGAGGAGGTGGCTCTGGAGTAGACCGAGCTGGAGGGAAACCTGGAACGGAATTCCCCACTCCATAAACTAGAGAAATACCTTTTTGAGCAACAACTTCCACCTTTGCACATTAATGGTTGGCATACATTTTAAAGCTACTTTGACCATTTTATTTTAAAAAAATGTCCTAACTCTGTTAAATCTGTCTCGTGTTTTTGGTCTGTCTGATGATCTTCTGGAGAGGTGCCAGTGGTGGGCCATTGGTTTTGCACCAAGGAGTAGAAATGGATCAGTTCTCTTCTGCTGGGAGACCAGTTACTACTAGGGGAGATTAAAGAGTGCTGTGCAAGGAAGAAGGCTCCTCTCCCTGAGAAGACTATGCAAATCTCCATTGCCATGAAGGTAGGGACCCTGGAAACACAAGACACAGTTGCTCATACAGAGAGGCCATGTGTGTCATAAAAGGGTGGCCTTTGGACTTGCTGCCGGTATGTCACAGGCACGCTGAGGAGTCAGCGATTACCCTCAGGCCTAGAGCTAATGAAGCGAAACGCTGTTAACTCAGCCCTGACCCTTGTCATTTCCTATTTTCCTCTTCAAGTGCAGAGTAACGGATCCATCTTCAACATGGATAAAGTAAACAGGCTCAGATCCACCACTTAGATTCTTGCCATTGATTCTCTGAACATCTATGCCTTTCTTAGATTATAAAGAATATGTGGTAAGGAAAAGATGTAAACAGAAAACTCTGTCTCTCTAGTCTTAGACAGACATTATGTAAGAGTAACTATTGGCTCTTGATTAATGGGCAGAAGTATTCCCCCAGTGATTTTTAAAGAATGGACTAACTAGGCTCCAGTGCAGGGAGCTGGAGCTCGCACAGTGAGAAGTCCCAAACATGCTTAAGAGGCTCTGTGAATCTATGGAATGCAAACATGCGCACACACTCACTGACATTCTCACTCCCCCTCCCCCCTCTGTCTGGCAATCAATGATTGTAAATAAACCATTTGTAGGCCTACCAGTGGTAATGACCTGGCACGCTGCCCTTCAGACACTGTTTGCCCCACCTTGATATAATACATACAAAACAAAATAAAAAACCCAGATTGTGAAATTGAGACTGTCAGTGTCTCTTCATTTCAGTCATGTGCTCCACTGTGTGCAGATCCCACTGATTTTCTATCTAGGCTGAACAAATGACAATATACTCAATATAAAATTGAATATGTGGGATCCAAAAGACTCATCGCTTTTAATCAAGTTTGCAGTGCACTTTACTAAGAATTGATATGAAAGAGATATAGCCTCAGCAAAACAATCATTCCCCTTGTCTGATTATCAACCGGCACCCTGGCAGCTAAATGATTATGATTGGAAACAGGTTAAAAAAAAGAATCTGCTCTAAATTACATTATAGAATACACCAAAAACACATCTACTTTGTCAGTCTCTATCTCTCTCATTTTCTTTGCCAGTTTATAAAGTGTCTTGAGTTCCATTCGTAGCACTGCAGTAACATGCACCCTTTGGTTTGGAGCTGAGGAGAAGTTACTAATTGACTGTGGAGACATGTCAATATATATGCTCTTTGATCCCACCCATTAAAGAATAAAAGAGCAGGGGACAGGACACAGAATTGTTGAGACATTCAACCACTGGCCCTGACTCTGTGGGAGGCTGCAGTAGGTGGATATCAGTCTGCTCACTCTAACCCCCACTTCAAACATCAGTGCTTCAAAAACACACAAAAACCTTGACAATCAGTGATTCTCTATTCATGACATTGGAAATGCATTGTGTGTAGCCTACTATTCATATACTGTAACTCATTCAGATCTATTGTGGTAGGGGAGAGTGGGGAATGTATATATTTAGGAAGAGGTCATCATTTCATGGAGTCCGTGAAGGAAGAAACCACATGGAAAAAGTTAGGTCCAAAAAAATTGGTTTTCACCAAGTCAAATTAATTTGTGTTAGAGGTTTCATGATCAATCAATCAATCAAATGTATTTATAACGCCCTTTTTACATCAGCAGATGTCACAGTGCTATACAGAAACCCAGCCTAAAACCCCAAACAGCAAGCAATGCAGATGTAGAAGCATGGTGGCTGGGATAAACTCCCTAGAAAGGCAGGAACCTACTGTAGGAAGACACCTAGAGAGGAACCAGGCTCTGAGGGGTGGCCAGTCCCCATCTGGCTGTGTGGGGTGGAGATTATAACAGTACATGGCCATGGATTTGTGTCCAAGATGTTCAAACGTTCACCAAATAAAATCATATGTTATTGGTCACATACACATGGTTAGCAGAGGTTATTGCAAGTGTAGAGAAATGCTTGCGTTTCTAGTTCCGACAGTGAAGTAATATCTAACAAGTAATCTAACAATTCCACAACAACTACATAATACACAAATCTAAGTAAAGGGATGGAATAAGAATATATATTTATTTATTAAAAAAATATATATATTTCACCTTGATTTAACCAGGTAGGCCAGTTGAGAACAAGTTCTCATTTACAACTGTGACCTGGCCAAGATAAAGCAAAGCAGTGTGACACAAACAAAGAGTTACACATGGAATTAATAAACGTACAGTCAATAACACAATAGAAAAAGTCTATATACAGCGTGTGCAAATGAGATAAGATTAGGGTGGTAAGGCAATATATAGGCCGTAGTGTCGAAGTAATTACAATTCAGCAATTAAACACTGGAGTGATAGATGTGCAGAAGATGAATGTGCAAGTAGAGATACTGGGGTGCAAAGGAGCAAAAAAATAAATGACAATATGGGGATGAGGTAGATGGATGGGCTATGTATAGGTGCAATGATCTGTGAGCTGCTCTGACAGCTGATGCTTAAAGTTAGTGAGGGAGATGGGAGTCACCAGCTTCAGTGATTTTTTTTTTTTGCAAATCGTTCCAGTCATTGGCAGCAGAGAACTGGAAGGAAAGGCGGCCAAAGGAGGAATTGGCTTTGGGGGTGACCAGTGACATATACCTGCTGGAGCGCGTGCTTCGGGTGGGTGCTGCTAAGGTGACCAGTGAGCTGAGATAAGGCGGGGCTTTACCTAGCAAAGACTTATAGATGACCTGGAGCCAGTGGGTTTGGCGACGAATATGAAGTGAGGGCCAGCCAACGAGAGCGTACAGGTCGCAGTGGTGGGTAGTATATGGGGCTTTGGTGACAAAACGGATGGCACTGTGATAGACTGCATTTGGGTATGTTTGGCAGCATGAGTGAAGGATGCTTTGTTGCGAAATAGGAAGCCGATTCTAGATTTAATTTTGGATTGGAGATGCTTAATGTGAGTCTGGAAGGAGAGTTTACAGTCTAACCAGACACCTAGGTATTTGTAGTTGTATTTGATATTCTAACTCAGAACCGTCCAGATTAGTGATGCTGGACGGGCGGGCAGGTGCGGGCAGCGATCGGTTGAAGAGCATGCATTTAGTTTTACTTGCATTTAAGAGCAGTTGGAGGCTACGGAAGGAGAGTTGTATGGCATTGAAGATCGTCTGGAGGTTAGTTAACACAGTGTCCAAAGAAGGGCCAGAAGTATACAGAATGGTGTCGTCTGCATAGAGGTGGATCAGAGAATCACCAGCAGCAAGAGCGACATCATTGATGTATACAGAGAAAAGAGTCAGCTCGAGAATTGAACCCTGTGGGACCCCCATAGAGACTGCCAGAGGTCCGGACAACAGGCCCTCCGATTTGACACACTGAACTCTATCAGAGAAGTAGTTGGTAAACCAGGCGGGGCAGTCATTTGAGAAACCAAGGCTGTTGAGTCTGCCGATAAGAATGTGGTGATTGACAGAGTCGAAAGCCTTGGCCAGGTCGATGAATACGGCTGCACAGTACTGTCTTTTATCAATGGCGGTTATGATATCGTTTAGGACCTTGAGCGTGGATGAGGTGCACCCATGACCAGCTCAGAAACCAGATTTCATAGCGGAGAAGGTACGGTGGGATTCGAAATGGTCGGTGATCTGTTTGTTAACTTGGCTTTCGAAGACCTTAGAAAGGCAGGGTAGGATAGATATAGGTCTGTAACAGTTTGGGTCTAGAGTGTCTCCCCCTTTGAAGAGGGGGATGACCGCGGCAGCTTTCCAATCTTTGGAGATCTCAGACGATACGAAAGAGCGGTTGAACAGGCTAGTAATAGGGGTTGCAACAATTGCGGCGGATAATTTTAGAAAGAGAGGGTCCAGATTGTCTAGCCCAGCTGATTTCTAGGGGTCCAGATTTTGCAACTCTTTCAGAACATCAGCTATCTGGATTTGGGTGAAGGAGAAATGGGGGAGGCTTGGGCAAGTTGCTGTGGGGGGTGCAGGGCTGTTGACCGGGGTAGGGGTAGCCAGGTGGAAAGCAATGACCAGCCGTAGAAAAATGCTTATTGAAATTCTCAATTATCGTGGATTTATCGGTGGTGACAGTGTTTCCTAGCCTCAGTGCAGTGGGCAGTTGGTCCATGGACTTTACAGTGTCCAGAACTTTCTGGAGTTTGTGCTACAGGATGCAAATTTCAGTTAGAAAAATGTAGCCTTTGCTTTCCAAACTGCCTGTTTGTATTAGTACCTAACTAACCTGAGAAGTTGCATATCGCGGGGGCTATTCGATGCTAATGCAATACGCCACAGGATGTTTTTGTGCTGGTCAAGGGCAGTCAAGTCTGGAGTGAATCAAGGACTAGATCTGTTCCTGGTTCAACATTTTTTGAATGGGGCATGCTTATTTCAGATAGTGAGGAAAGCACTTTTAAAGAATAACCAGGCATCCTCTACTGACGGAATGAGGTCAATATCCTTCCAGGATACCCGGGCCAGGTCGATTAGAAAGGCCTGCTCGCTGAAGTGTTTTAGGGAGCATTTGACAGTGATGAGGGGTGGTCGTTTGACTGCAGACCCATTACTGACGCAAGCAATGAGGCAGTGATCGCTGAGATCCTGGTTGAAGGCAGCAGAGGTGTATTTAGAGGGCAGGTTGGTCAGGATGAAATTTACATTTTTACATTTTAGTCATTTAGCAGACGCTCTTATCCAGAGCAACTTCCAGTAGTGAATGCATACATTTCTTTTTTTTTCTTCTCCGTACCGGCCCCCCCATGGGAATCGAACCCACAACCCTGGCGTTGCAAACACCATGCTCTACCAACTGAGCCACACGGGATTCATTCAGAGATGTGGAGAAAAAGCAGTCAGGTATGCTCTGGGTTGAATCACGCTGTGCAGACTGGCAGGAGTTGACCGGGCTAAGGTTAGCTGATGACCGCTAGCAGTGGCTAACTGATATCTATGAGGGTGCCCGTGTTTACGGATTTGGGGTTGTACCTGGTAAATTCATTGATAATTTGTGTGAGATTGAGGGCATCTAGCTTAGATTGTAGGACGGCCGGGGTCCCAGTTTAGGTCACCTAACACTACGAGCTCTGAAGATCGATGGGGGGCAATCAATTCACATATGGTGTCCTTCTGTGGGCAGAAGGTGGTCTATAACAAGCGGAAATGGTGAGAGACTTGTTTCTGGAAAGGTGGATTTTTAGAAGTAGAAGCTCAAATTGTTTGGGCACAGACCTGGATAGTATGACAGAACTCTGCAGGCTATCTCTGCAGTAGATTGCAACTCCGCCCCCTTTGGCATTTATATCTTGTTGGAAAATGTTATAGTTAGGAATGTACATGTCAGAATTTTTGGTGGCCTTCCTAAGCCAGGATTCAGACACGGCTAGGACATCCGGGTTGGCAGAGTGTGCTAAAGCAGTGAAGAAAAAAAAAACTTAGGGAGGAGGCTTCTGATGTTAACATGCATGAAACCAAGGCTTTTACGGTTACAGAAGTCAACAAATGAGAGCGCCTGGGGAATGGGAGTGGAGCTAGACGCTGCAGGGCCTGGATTAACCTCTACATCACCAGAAGAGCAGAGGGCGAGTGGGATAAGGGTACGGCTAAAGGCTATAAGAACTGGGCGTGTAGAGCGTTCGGAACAGAGCAGGTTTCTGGGCGAGGAAGAATAGATTCAAGGCATAATGTACAGACAAGGGTATGGTAGGATGTGAATAAAGTGGAGGTAAACCTAGGCATTGAGTGATGATGAGAGAGGTTTTGTCTCTAGAGACATCATTTAAACCAGGTGAGGTCACCGCATGTGTGGGAGGTGGAGCAAAAGGGCTAGCTAAGGCATATTGAGCAGGGCCGGAGGCTCTACAGTGAAATAAGACAATCACCAACCAAAACAGCAATGGACAAGGCATATTGACATTAGGAGAGGCATGCGCTAGCCGAGTGATCATAGGGACCAGTGGGTAGCTTGGCGAGCTGGAGACACAGCGATTCAGACAGCTAGCCGTCCAAGGCTAGCAGAAGGGATTAGGGGGACGTCGTGACGGAAGAGTGTTGTAAGCCCCCTCGGACGGTTATGTCGGCAGACCAGTCGTGATGGATCGGCAGGGCTCTGTGTACGCAGTAACAGGGGTCCAGGCCAATTGGCAAAATAGGTATTGTAGCCCAAGGAGTGGCTGATGGACCTCTTCAGCTAGCCGGGAGATGGGCCTAGCACGAGGCTAGTTCCAGGCTAACTGGTGCTTGCTTCGGGACAGAGACGTTAGCCAGGGGTAGCCACTCGGATAGCAGCTTGCTAGCTGCGATGATCCAGGTGAAAAGGTTCAGAAATGTGGAGAAAAAGCAGTCAGGTATGCTCTGGGTTGAATCACGCTGTGCAGACTGGCAGGAGTTGACCGGGCTAAGGTTAGCTGATGACCGCTAGCAGTAGCTAACTGACTACTAGCTAGTTAGCTGGCTAGCTTCTGTTGGGTGTTCTGGTTCTAAAGCGGGTTGCATGAGAGTATGTTGAAATTGAGGTTAAAAATATATACGAAATATATACGAAGAAAAAAAAGATATGTACACGGGAAACGACAAGACAAAGACGTCTGAACTGCTACGCCATCTTGGAGTGAGGTGAGCGATGACCGAGCGGCATAGGCAAGATGCAATAGATGGTATAAAATACAGTATATACATATGGGATGAGTAATGCAAGATATGCAAACATTATTAAAGTGGCATTATTAAAGTGACTAGTGGTCTATTTATTAAAGTGGCCAATGATTTCAAGTCTGTATGTCGGCAGCAGCCTCTCTGTGTTAGTGACGGCTGTTTAACAGTCTGATGGCCGTGACATTATATACAGATCTCTGGACGGATACACTTTTACGCCTGCTAGGTTAGATGCACACAGACCGCAACGAGAGGGATCGAGACAGTTTGTGAAAGTATGCCTTATCTACTTTGAAGAACTAGTAAAATGATTCAATCAAACAGCTCTGCAGCATACTTAGGCATATAGCTAAATAGGAAGACAGTACAGTATGTGGAGCACATAGATACCATTATATGGTCTGGCTGGCTGACTGCTACTGCCGGAGCAGAGATGATGGATGACTTTAAGGACTGAAAAATAGAAGCTATTTCGGACAAGCTTTGATGCACCTGTACTGACCTCATAGATGACCAGCAAGGTCAAATAATAATCACAGTGGTTGTGGAGGGTGCAACAGGTCAGTACATCAGGAGTAAATGTCACTTGGCTTTTCATAGCCGGGCATTCAGAGGTTGAAATAGCAGGTGCTGTAGAGAGAGAGTTGAAAACAGCAGGTCTGGGACAAGGTAGCACGTCTGGTGAACAGGTCAGGGTTCCATAGCCGCAGGCAGAAGAGTTGAAACTGGAGCAGCAGCATGACCAGTTGGACTGGGGACAGCAAGGAGTCATCAGGCCAGGTAGTCATGGTCCTAGGGCTCAGGTCCTCTGGGAGGGGAGGGAGAGAGGGAGAGAAAGATAATTAGAAGGAGCATACTTAAATTCACACAGGACACCGGATAAGACAGGAGACTAACACCAGATATAACAGACGGACCCTAGCCCCCCGGCACCTAGACTATTGCAGCATAGATATTGGAGGCGGAGACAGAGTGGGTCGGGAGACACTGTGACCCTGTCCGACAATACCCCCAGACAGGGCCAACCAGGCAGGATATAACCCCACCCACTTTGCCAAAGCACAGCCCCCACACCACTAGAGGGATATCATCAGACCACCAACCTCTTACCCTGAGACAAGGCTGGGTATAGCCCATGAAGATCTCCTCCGCACGAGTCCGAGGGGGCGACAAACTGGACAGGAAGATCACGCCAGTGACTCAATCCACTCAAGTGACGCACCCCTCCTAGGGGTGGCATGGAAGAGCACTAGTAAGCCAGTGACTCAGCACCCGTAATAGGGTCAGAGGCAGAGAATCCCAGAGGAGAGAGGGGAACCGGCCAGGCAGAGACAGCAAGGGCGGTCTGTCGCTCCAGTGCCTTTAAGTTCACCTTCACACCCCTGGGCCAGACTACACTCAATCATAGGACCTACTGAAGAGATGAGTCTTCAGTACAGACTGAAAGGTTGAGACCGAGTCTGTGTCTCTCACATGGATAGGCAGACCATTCCATAAAAATTGAGCTCTCTAGGAGAAAGCCCTTCCTCCAGCTGTTTGCTTAGAAATTCTAGGGACAATAAGGAGGCCTGCGTCTTGTGACCGTAGAGTATGTGTAGGTATGTAAGGCAGGGAAAAGTCTGAGCGAGATGTAGGAGCAAGCCCATGTAAATGCTTTGTAGGTTATCAGTAAAACCTTGAAATCAGCCCTAGCCTTAACAGGAAGCCAATGTAGAGAGGCTAGCACTGGAGTAATATTATGATCACATTTTTGGGTTCTAGTCAAGATTCTAGCAGCCATGTTTAGCCCTAACTAAAGTGTATTTAGTGCTTTATCCAGGTAGCCGGAGAGTAGAGCATTGCAGTAGTCTAATCTAGAAGTGACAAAAGCGTGGATTAGTTTTTCTGCATCATTTTTGAACATTAAGTTTCAGATTTTGCAATGTTACGAAGATGGAAAAAAGCCTTGAAATATTGTTGATATGTTCGTCAAAAGAGAGATCAGTATCCAGAGTAATGCAGAGGTCCTTCACAGTTTTTTTTAGATGACTGTATAACCATCAAGATTAATTGTCAGATCCAACAGAAGATCTCTTTGTTTCTTGGGACCTAGAACTAGCATCTGTTTTGTCCGAGTTTAAAAGTAAAAAATGTGCCGCCATCTACTTCTTTATGTCTGAAACACAGGCTTCCAAGGTAGGCAATTTTGGGGCTTCACCATGTTTCAACGAAATGTACAGCTCTGTATCGTCCACATAGCAATGAAAGTTAACATTGTGTTCCGAATGACATCACCAAGACGTTAAATATATAGTGAAAACAATAGTGGTCCTAAAACAGAACCTTGAGGAACACAAACTTGTCAGAGGACAAAGCATCCACAGAGACGAACTGATATATTTTGGACAGATAAGATCTAAACCAGGCAAGAAGGTTTCCAATCTCTCCAAAAGAATGTGGTGATTGATGGTGTCAAAAGCAGCACTAAGGTCTTGGAGCACGAGGACCGATGCAGAGCCTTGGCCTGACACCATTAAAAAGTAATTTACCACCTTCACAAGTGCAGTCTTAGAGTTATGATTGGGTCTAAAATCAGACTGAAGTGTTTCATGTACATTATTTGTCTTCAGGAAGGCAGATTCAAAGAGGAGTCCGTAGTTTGCTTTCTAATGATCATGACCTTTTCGTTCATGAATTCTTCACTGCTGAAGTGAAAGGCATCCTCTCTTGGGAATGCTGCTTTGTGGTTAGCTTTGCAACACTATCAAATATACACTTTGGATTGTTCTTATTCTCCTCAATTAGGTTGGAAAAATAAGATGATCGAGCAGCAGTGAGAACTCTTTGATATTGCACTGTACTTTCTTTCCAAGCTAGTAGGAAGACTTCCAGTTTGGTGGAGCTCCATTTCTGTTCCAATTTTCTGGAAGCTTGCTTCAGGGCTCGGGTATTTTCTGTATACCAGGGGGCTAGTTTCTTGTGATACAGTAGCTATAAAAAGTGATTGAGTAGGCTGCATAGATTTCATGACCAGAAGCTCAAAAGATGGAAACGCAGTCATTTTTGGGGTGGTAAATTGAAATTTGCTGTCGTAAATGTTAGCAACACCTCCGCCTTTGCGTGAAGCGCAGGGGATATGGTCACTAGTGTAACCAGGAGGAGAGGCCTGATTTAACACATTCATTTAATCAAGTTTAAGCCCTGTTTCAGTCGGGCCAATCACATCAAGATTATGATCAGTGATTAGTTATTTGACTATAACTGCCTTGGAAGTGAGGGATCTAACATTAAGTAGCCCAATTTTGAGATGTGAGATATCAACAATCTCTTTCAATAATGACAGATATGGAGGTGTCACGCCTGCTCCCGCTCCTCCCTGGCGCTGGAAGGCACCAGACTCCCCAGCTTTACACACTCCTGCCACCATCATTACGCACACCTTTCTTTCCCCATCACGTGCATCAGCATATTATTGGACTCACCTGGACTCAATCACCTGTTTATTACCTCCCCTATATTTGTCAGTTCCCCATCTCTGTTCCCCGCTGCTGCATCAATTGTCGTTTGTTGTTGTTTACCCGCGTGCCGATGCTGCTCCTATTTTGTTACCTGTCTGTTCCTGAATAAATGCGTCTCATTTCCAGTGTCGGTCCTTACAGAATGCTGAAGCCATCATACTAAGCATCGTGGAGTGCTGGTGTTCCGGTTGGTGGTGACGTCTGGTCCAGGGGCCGCCACTGATGGAACCGGCGGTACCTAAGCCAGCTCGCTGGGCTGTCACGCCCTAGTTGGCTCGAGAGATTCTTGCCCCGGTTGGCTCGGAAGGCGCCCATCCCACGGCGGGCTTCAACCAGATCGTCAGGATTTTACGCCCAGCTGGCTCATCAGGCTGCTACGCCTCAGCGGGATCGTCGGGCTCCTATCCCTCTGCCGGTTCGTCGGGAGTTTACGCCTGGCCGACTTGTTGTTTACCCGCGTGCCGATGCTGCTCCTATTTTGTTACCTGTCTGTTCCTGAATAAATGTTGACTCCCCGTATCTGCTTCTCATCTCCAGCGTCAGTCCTTACAGGAGGTGGTTTAGCTGTGTGGGTTAATATTGTTGAAATGTTTGTCTTGGGGTAAGTTGAGCCAATGGCCATGGGGTAAATTGAGCTAACGGTTGAGCCAATGGCAAGTTGTGCAAATTGAGGTGTTTTCTTCCCAGGCGTAATGCAAGCCATTATGTCGCTGGGATCTGAGTTAACAGGGCCTGGCCTATGACTCCACCTTTGCCTCTCCCGAGCCAGTTGGGGAGTGGCAGAGATGAGACACGATCAAAGATTGGGGAGAAAATGGGGTTAAAGTACAAAGTGTGTCTATAAATCGTTTTAAATAAGTGTTAGGTGTTAAACTGTGTCAAAAGAATTAAAATGATTAATGGGAAAAAACGATTGTTTGGGAAAGAAATATAGACATGGTTTTAAAAATGTAGTGGTAATATTTCATTCAGTACAGAAATGTCTCTTACCCTGTCCTGTTGCTCAATTTACCCAGCAGGTTGTCCAGGTATGTTTTTATTTTTTAAACGAACGTTTACTTGCATTCTGACTATTTCCAGACATACACAACATCCTGCAATATATGTAGATATCTTTGTTAGAATACTATATTTCCCTTGACAGTGACGCTGAATGTAAATTCTCTCAATTTACCGCACTCTCCCTATGTGATGATGCCAAACTGCTTACAAGAGCACAGTAAAAGCCCAGTTAGCAGTACCTGAACATGTGAGGAGTGTAGAGGCCATAGTATGTAGGCCAAACCACTTACTCAGTCCACTTGGAAAAACGTGCGTTTGTAAAAAAAATAATATGTATTTATATAAAGTGCAGCCTCCCTCTCTTAGCTAATAGCTAGCTAGAACAGCTAAGTGTTCTAGCTAGCCAAGAATTGGGAAATCGCGGGCAGTGGCGCGTGCCTATCGGATCTGACTGGCGGAAAGGAGGCCCCTACTTTATTAGAGAAAGCTTGGAAGAGGCTGACGAGCTCTCTACAACAGGTATTTAGCTAGCTACTTGGAACAGCAACCACAGGTAAACACTGGAAATACATGATTTAATTAACTATAACTTAGCTAGCATTGCTGAAAACTAAACATTGTTTGCTGATTTGGTTGTTATTGAGCTAGCTACTAAAACAGCTATTGATAGCAAAAAAAGTTAACGTTATACTGTAGCTAACTACTGTAGCTAGCTAGCTATAAGTTGTTTTTGATGCTTTGTAGATAGTGGTGTCAGTTAAAATGTTTTAATTTTATGAATTTATTAGACTGAGTGAAGACACTGGAATAAGATGAAAAGATATGAAAACCAGCAGGCCAGACCTACTGCAGGTTTGTGAAATTCAAATCAAATTGTAACGTTATGTCACCTGCGCAGAATACAAGCGTAGCCCTTACCGTGAAATGCTTACTTACAAGCCTTAAATTAACAATGCAGTTTGAAGAAAAATACTGAGGTTATATACAGGGGGTACCGGTGTTGTCCCGAAAATCCCCCCCGCCCGCCAGAATCCCCCCGCGTTCTTCATTGAGTTGCAGCCGAGATTTCTGCTCTTCACTCCGTTGTCAGTTTAGCCTACATTTCACTGCTCTTAGTAGCAGAAAGCATTTTTGCCTGCAGTTTTCGGCTTGGCTCTTTGTTTCAAGTGTATGTGGCGGTTCTAGCTAGTATGACGCCCTGGGCGAACCCCCCCTTCAGCGCCCGCACACCCCGGCAAGATGCATCCCTGGGTGGCTGCCCATGTCGCCCGTACCTAAATCCGCTACTGATTTTTATTAGTCTATAAATAAATATATTTGCCAAAATTATTCGACTAGTATTTTTTGAAAGTGTAAGGATAATTCAGCCATAGTTGTTCTGAAATGTTTATTGCTTGCCAACATTTTACTCCCTCTATGTTTAATATAACACACACACATTCATTATTAATTTCGGTTGCCTATCCTGACGTGAAGTTTGTTCAATAGAAAATATTTGACACTGTGTGCCACAGAAAGTATTTGACTCTAGCCACAAAATAAAGGTAATTAGAAGGGGGGATTCTGGCAGGGGGGAGATTTTCGGCACAACACCAGTACGGAGTCAATGTGCGGACAGTGAGTAGCAGCAGTATAAAAAAAAGATCGAGGGGTCAATGCAAATAGGCCAGGTTGACATCTTATTAATTAGAATGTGATGGCTGCATTGTCAAAACATTGTCAACACTGTCATGAGAAAAATGTAATGTCTCATGATTGTTTGCTTTCCAGGCTGCCTCTCTGTGCCTCTGTTTAACCAGAAGAAAAGGAGCAGGCTGCCTTTGACATCCAATCCCTCAGAGAAGAAATTCTGCTCCGGCAATGAATACATGCCTACACACAGCTCTGCTTCATCCATCATCAACACATCAGGTAAGAGGAGTATAGGCTACTTCTCATGGACTTCAGTAGTAGAAATAATCAATGTGTTCTGTGAATCATAAACTTTGCTTTTATTATACATTTTTCTTGGATTTTAAAAGAGCGAGAGATTCTACTATCTCAGTCACTAGATGGCACTACACACAAAGAATAATCATTTTTGCTGCCTATATCTCAATGCTATAACTGAACATTTTTTACCTCTGCTCAGGTAACACAGGCTATTACCAAGATCAAGCCCCAAGGTGTCCTGCACCTGCTGCTCAGGACAATCAGTGGAGCAGACAAGGCAACCAGCAGCAGTCTCAACCACAGTCTCAGTGTCCTAACTGTCAACCTGTGCCGGTACCTGTGGGGAGAAGCTTTGCACCTCCACATCCATACAATGCTGGGAATGCAGGGTATGGAAAATTGCTAGGTCTCTCTGTAGAGGCAGTCATTATAGTGCAGATAAAAAGTTAACCTGCAGATGGACACTGTCTATATACTGTATAGTACTAGATCTTTTTTTGGACTGATGATTTTGCAACACATAAACCTGTCATATCAGTGATTTGCATATGTCCAGTCTGCAGATGGGACAGCCACCAGTGAGGCAGGACTCAAGAGCCCCGACAAACCCCAGACAGAGCAACTACAATGCCCCTTGCAGCAGTGGGAACACACAGAGCAAGCCGGTACCCCCAAGCAGCTACTCTCAGATGGGTCAGCAGCAGTTAGGTTACAGACAGAGACAGGACAACCCACCAGAGCCTCCTCTTTACTCCCAGCAGTCTAAACCCACTCCCCCTCCAAGCAGACCAAGTCATGGTCCTGGACCACAGAAGCAGAACACATCCTGGAAGTTTATAACCACCACCAACACTGGGCCACAGAAACAACTGATGGAAGACAATAGAGACACATATCAAACTCAAAATACCTCTGTCTCAGGTACAACATGTAAGTAATCTGTGCTAATTGTAGTTTATAGTTGAACATACTGTAGGACCCTCAAACTCAACTTTGGACCTCGAAGCCAGTTCCACTCTAATCAGGGACTGATTTAGACCTGGGCCACCAGGTGGGTGCAATTAATAATCTGGTAGAACAGAAAACTAGCAGGCCTTATCACGTAGGGTAACAGTTGAATACCCCTGCTGTAGGAAAACGAAGGTTTCCGTAGATTACTTACCATAAAATAACAATTACCGTAATTTCTGGACTATTAAGCGCACCTGAATATAAGCCGCACCCACTGAATTAAAAAAAATATATTATTTTTAACATAAATAAGCTGCACATGTCTATAAACCGCAGGTGCTTACCGGTACATTGAAACAAATGAACTTTACACAGGCTTTAACGAAACACGGCTTGTAACAAAAATAAATAGGCTTTAACGAAACACGGCTTGTAACAAAAATAAATAGGCTTTAACGAAACACGGCTTGTAACAAAAATAAATAGGCTTTAACGAAACACGGCTTGTAACAAAAAATAAAAAATTAGCAGTAAACAGTAGCCTACCAAGAAAGTCATTGGTCACTATCTTCCTCCTCCTGTGCACTGAAACCATCTCCTTCGGTGTTGGAGTTGAATAGCCTCAGAATTGCTTCATCCGATATTGGATCGTTTTCATTGTCACTCTCGTCACTGTCATCCGGAGGCAAATCCCCCGCTGAGCCCTCTTCAACACGCAGCAGTCCAGACTTTCGAAACCCGTTGATAGTGGATTTTTTGACAATGCTCCACGCTGTCAGGACCCACAAATTTGAAAGCAGGAAAAATCCATATATTAGCCGCGTCATTGTTTAAGCCACGAAGTTCAAAGCGTGGGAAAAAAGTTGCGGCTTATAGTCCGGAATTTACGGTATATAGTTTTCATATTTAACCCAATTGTAGGTATGTTTAATCAAGTTAAAAATATTGTTTATCTTTTCATACTAGTCTTGTAAAATGTATGTTGTTCAATGCTAGATCAATGATTAAAGTATTAATGTCTCTTATATTGTGACGGCGCCATCTGTGTTCCAGGTCAAACCAGCAACTGAGAACTCTCTGAGGATCCTGACTGCTGTCATTGATGGCATTAGACACTGGAGCCATTTCAAGGACAGAGCCCCGTACCTATTTGAGATTTTCGGTAAGTTCACAAGAAGTGTCACTTTTCTAACATTGTATTTACTATTACTGGTACTCTATACACAATTTTTGTAATGTTATTTTATTCTAATAATTTATATTCTATGTTCGTCCCACAGCCACTCTTGACTCTGCAGTCACCGCCGGGTCTCATGGAGCTAAGAACTTCCTCATGAGAGATGGGAAAGAGGTGGTGCAGTGTGTCTTCTATGAAAATGTGAGTCAGAAATACACTTCCTCTTTAATAGGAAATTGAGACATGCAGTTACAGGGCTGTCTGGAGTTAATCAGAGAACAACAATCAATTACTTCATGTTCAGCACATTTTTTAAGGCCTAAAAAATCCAGTTCTTTTCAGTATCAAGAACTTTGGTGACTATTTTATTTCAACAGGATACTTACCAGCTGCTACTGATCACCAGCATTATAAAGCAGTAGTTCATTTTTCAACATTGCTGGAGGATATGGCTTCTCAAATCGTACTGTATCTCCAGGGTGGATACCCATTATGTTACCTTTACCATGTTGTGCTGGATGTATACCCTTTGTCTAATGCATCTCTGCTCCATCCCCACGAGGAGCTGGAGCTGCCCAGGCTGATCCGAGGCCAGGTGCACCGCTGTGTGGGGAACTACGACTGCACCAGAGACACCCTCACCTGTGTGTCTGTCAGGGCCGCTCTGCCCTCAGAGCAGAGGAACGCACAGGAGTCTATCAAAGCCTCGGACGCTGAGATGAGGGACCTGGTGAAATCACTCAGTGAAGTCTGATCAGCAGCACAGAAACACATAAGGGAGCTTCCAGCAACAGTTCAAAGGCAAAACAATTGTCTTTGCCAATGGGTTATTGAGTATCACTATATGGCAAGTGCTCTCCTCTATTAGAAACTGAATGATCCTACTGTATATAGTCCTACTGTATGTAGATCCTTGACATGTCTGAAGATTCTCCAGGGATGAGTAGTACGTGATACCCCTATTTATTTTTGAAAGAATATTCTGAACTGGGCAGTTCAAGTGTATACAGTTTCACCTGCTTGCCTGTAAAGGGCGCCATCTGTTTGTGACAAGCAACATATTAAGATTGTGTTTATGAATTTCCCAATGTTAAATATGTACGTGCATCTGTATATCATCAGATTATAGGTAAGATATTTAATATTTTTCTTGTGTATATAATACTTATTATATTTTTTTATGTGTTATGTGCAATTCTGTTTTTGGACACAAAATTTAAAAAAACCTCTTCCTCATTTATTAAACTTTTTATTACAAAGAAAATTCACAGAACAGCAAACATTGTTAAGAGGCAAGTTTCAGATAAAACAAACACATTGTTGATGTAATAAGTCAAATTATATATTTGAAAGGGGGGGGGCAGTTAATAATGAAAAGTGAGCTACAATAACATACAGTTATTAGTTTATTTACAACCAACATATTACAATGGAAAACCTAGTTCTACTACTCTACAAAAACAGTTTCACCAGTGCTGAGACTTGACACACAATGTTTCAACATTATATCGGGGTACAAATCCTGTGCAGTAAGTGAACCCCAGTCATTCCCAGTATCAAGCACAGTATGAGGTCCAATACAAATACCAACATTTCTTTCTTGGTCTTTTCAAAACATGGCAACACAATTACATAGTTTTTTTTTTATCAGAACTTTTCCTCTTTTTAAGTAATTTTGGCAATTTTCAATGAAGTTCAACTCAGTACTAAGCTCGCATGCACACACACACCTTGGAATGCAGTACGTATGTAAAAGCACACCGATTTGTTGAATTGGCTGCGTAGTCAGGGAAATTATACAATTTGTCCATGGAACATGATAAGAATAAAATGATTCAATTAGGAGAAATGTGATGGCAAAAACACACTAATCCATTGGCTTATCTCAGAAGTTAATTATTTTTAGCCACGCTTTACATATTACCTGGATAATGTGTCAACTTAACACTGATAACTGCGGGCTAAGTTCAATTTGTACTGCTCTCAAGTTGTACCACTCTACTTGGTGTATGGGCATGCCAGGAATTAATGCATTAGCTGCATGTCACAACCTTTTAATTTAGTGATTAAAGTGATTTTCCTCTTGTGAATAAATTGGCAGGGGCATAATTCAACACAAGTACAGCTCTCTCTCATTACCTTCAAGCTTTTAGAAGACATCAGTTTTCTTCTTCTATAGAACATTCTTCCAAATTCAAGAAGATTATAATGTACAGAAGCACATCTTGAAACATATACAGGAAAAGTACAGCACACAGGGAAAATAATAACATGTGAACATTTCTACACTACAATATCCACAGTTGAAGTAGATAGTAACCTGATATTAATAAACTCTTAGAAAAAAATATGCTATCTAGAACCTAAAAGGGTTATTCGGCTATCCCCATAGGAGAACCCTTTGAAGAACCCTTTTTGGTTCCAGGTAGAACGCTTTTGGGTTCAATGCAATGTAGAACCCAAAAGCGTTCTACCTGGAACCAAAAGGGTTCTACCTGGAACCAAAAAGGGTTCTCCTATGGGGACAGCCGAAGAACCGTTTTGGAACCCTTTTTTCTAAGAGTGTAGTATTGAAGTAACTTGTCTTGGTTTTGTTATAAAGGCACACGTTGGTATGGTCAGAGCAGATATATTTTAAACTAGATCAGCTGTTTTACTATTTATTAACTAACCCCAACTTTATCTGCACTCTAGTCTAGAATTTCAAGACAATGCTATCTTATCTTCTTGCCTTTCGCCTGATTTAATGTAGTCCTGAATTATAGTGTATCGCTAGTATTGTGTTGTGTAAAAACTGAAATAATAATGACTTGGGCTAACAAGACAACCATATTAACACTAGGAACTCTGGAAAGGTTGGTAGAAGGATGCCATGTCATCCCAACATCAAATTTGTAACAAATGCTTTTCACATGCCTTAAAAGTTGACTATCAGACAAGTATTGTGTTATTATGCACACCTCTCGATCTATATTAATTTGTCTTGAAGGCAGGTCAGACGCTTCTGTATTGTTTGGTACATCTCCATTGAAAAACATGTCCAACAATTTCTCTAGAATTGTTACTGTCCAATGGTTCACTGCTTGAGACTTGTTGAAGGTGTAGGCTAAGTCAGATGGCGAGTCCCCAGGCTAATGTTTCACTGTGCTACACGTCCATATTATGACATCCTTACAGCCAGAGTGTGGTTCAATGCTGGATCCAAACTGCATCTAGATCCAAACCTATATACAATCCCCTTTCCTCAAACTCCTCTGGACGGAGTCTTTGAATACGCTCACTGTGATGAGATCTATGGGTCTGAGTTAGTGTCATAACTTTCTGATCCTTGCTTTGTCTTGATGTCAAATGGGTCTCCTATTGTCTTGACTGTTCGCCAAATCCACATTATCCCATTGAAGATAGAAGCGTGTCCATGTTCTTTGATAACTGTAGAAATGTTTCATATTGTCTGTTAATCTCATGCCACCCTTGACGATTGAAGATTCTCCTTATTGTCCCACCTTTTCTCATGCAAACAACTCTCTGATGATTCTGGAATGTTATACTTATTCAGTATTGTCCACTCTTATTGACCACTATTAATGTCACCATGGAGTCATTGTGGTTATAGTCCTGACCATCACCCTCTGTCTGGTTACTGTAATGTTTAACCAACTTTCTATGTATAACATATGAATATTATGTATACTTCTGTCCATCTGAACAGAGGTTGTTGTTATCAATCCTTGTGTTTCTTTCAAACATGTATTTTTTCCAGAAAAACACTGAAAATGCAAAGTCACAAATTGACAGTAAAATAAAGAACATAACAATAAGGTAAATTATTAGTTCAAAGAAATATATTTAGCTTGAAGGAAGACGGTACATAAATGTTAGTCACAGTTGTGTATAGCCTAGTTGTATATCAGTGGGCAGGGCTTTTTAAAATGGCCTCCTACAGAAGAAGTGGACGCAGGGGTTTCTCCATCTCCATGACATCATACACAGAAGTAGGAAGTATTGTAGTAGACTGACTGGATGAGGGTGGGGTCAGTTGTTGCCCTATAAGAGAGTGGGCAAGGGTGTCGGGGACAGGTGCTCCTTTGGGGCGTATTTGGCGAAGAAAGGCAGGAAGAGTGTGAGCATGACGCTGACGATGGCCAGCATGTATCCCCAGCCAATCTGGCAGTCCCCGGCATAATAGATGTCTGAGTCCCCACAGAAGGATCTCACCAAGGTGGAGTTGAGCCCAAAGGGATAGACCAGCAGCCCAGATCCCATGATAAACACTGGAGGAGAGAGGAGAAATGGAAGAGGCTTTGGTTACAACCAGGGTTACATTCAAATACAATATCTTTAGACAGCACTTTGGACAACAAGATCCCCTATTGTTCAGCTTCCCACAAATATATCTAACATCCCTCCTTCTCATGTGCTTCTTTCAGTTATCCTTACATTTCAATCATCCTTCCAACTGAACTAAATCAAAGATCGAGCTTTAAAAGTTTCCATCCGGGCTCTTTGCGTTCAGCTTGACAAATGTTCCTGGTAATGTTGACCCCTGGCCACTTGGTGGCACTAGAGGTTTTGCATTATGAGCCAACAGCCCACAGATACGGTCAAAAGTGTAATTTAGGAGCTTCGCTGTCTGCCCTATCTCCAGTTGCACCCTGAATAGCACCTATAGAAAAATAAATCACTATTGAGATTGAGTCTCAACTCAGCCAGGGAGTGATGGAGGAAGGACTGATTGAGGAGAGGAAATAGGTTTTTTATGTAAAAAAGGAGCTCTGATGGCTCTGGATTGACAGGCCTGGCTAATGCAAAGTGAATCATGTCTCCTAAAAACCATTAGCACTTCTCATGCCAAACTGACGACCACAAGAAAAGAGCCTGGCACTTTAATACGCAGCAATCAGCTTTCCCAGACAGTATCACATCCTTAGTGCCCCATGTAGCGACTGGCTGAGAGAGTGGCTCAGTTTTTCAAAATTGAGTTAGGTCTGCCAGCCAGCGCTGCCAAGAAGCAGCTATCCATTGCTGAGTATCATCATTACTACTCTTACTCATTTTGAGGAAAAACAAAGGTTAGATTTCCATTAAACTGGACTGTCATTGTTTGTTTTTTACGATAAAATGAAATAATAGGGTACTATCGATAACGAACTATCATTCACAGCTGTCTGTCTGTCTATAAAACACATTAAACACATATCATCTTTTGTTCATGTATTGATTCCAGAGTTTCTGAGTTTCAAGGACAGTGTAGCAGCAGAGTTGGAGTGTAATAGCGAAGTTATCAGATAAGGCAATGGGGATGTCAAGTATCAAATCGTTTTATGCTACAATGTTATAGATTTTTGGGAAAGGGTTGAAGGGAGCTCTATATTATGACATTTCCCATGCAGAGAGAGTGATAAGATTTAACTTTTTGATGTGTGTTTGAAAACCCTCTGGGAGAGACTGGTGAGAGTCATCTTAAGGGCACAGAGGAGAGAGAAACCGATAGGGAGAAAACCGAGTAGAGAAAATGAGATGAAAGAGAAAAACTGAGTCAGAGAAAGAAGGAGGTGAGAAAAAGGAAAGAGGGGGCAAAAAAGAAGTACAAGAAGCAGAGGGAATGGGGAGAATGTTGTATGTGTTGGAAGTTAGGGCACTGTGTACCAGCATCACCCCATTAGAGTGAGCTGTTTGAGGCTGAGGATGTGGCTGCTGTACCCCCAATCCACCCAGAGCTCTGTCTCTGTCCTGCTCAGAATGGCCCTGTGTTTATCTGCAGGGGCCCGGCTCTTCAAAGCAGCCTGGCTAATGATACTTTAATGGCCTTCTCTATCAAACTATCATTGGTTTTGTGGAAGGTGCACAAAGACACAGGCAGGGTTTCCTTTTCAAGGCACTTCCCTCGCCGTTCCTCCCCACAACAGAAAGATGACAGCAGTCACACACAGCCAAAACCCAAATGGATAAATAATGAAGAAACATGCCAGGCCCCCAAATAGTCGATGCAGGAATTAAATCAAACCACATAACATAGCTTTGAAACAAGTGGCACGAAAGCCTTGAGGGTAGGTATACGGAGAGGGGGCAATTGTTGTCTGCATCAGATAAGCACTGTGCCTCAGGTCGATATGATCGCTCTAGGCTGCATAGCTCTGTTAATGGGAACAGACTTATCAGAACGTACAAGTCTGACAACCCTGGACTCACTTTACCTGGATAAAGTCTGAAGACTAGAGTAGATTACTGTGTTGCTGTATGTAGGATGACTGGGAAGATCTATAGCTACTGTGTTATGTACTATAGGATTACTGGGAAGATCAAACTGAAGCATTTATCTTTGGTTTCTGTTGCCTATTGATGATTAAAAACATGTATACACAGTCAGTCTGTGATATAATAAATGTACAGTACACATTACAGGACGTTGGTGGCACATTAATTGGGAAGGACGGGCTCGTGGTAATGGCTGGAGCGGAATAAGTGGAATGGTATCAAATACATCAAACATATCGTTTCCATGCATTTGATGTCATTCCATATGCTCCGTTCCATCCATTATTATGAACCGTCCTCCCCTCAACAGCCCCCTGTGGTATACAGTTGAAGTCGGAAGTTTAGGTTGGAGTCATTAAAACTCGTTTTTCAACCACTCCACAAATTTCTTGTTAACAAACTATAGTTTTGGCAAGTCGGTTAGGACATCTACTTTGTGCATGACAAAAGAGTACATTTTCCAACAATTGTTTACAGACAGATTATTTCACTTATAATTCACTGTTTCACAATTCCAGTGGGTCAGAAGTTAACATACACTAAGTTTTGACTGTGCCTTTAAAACAGCTTGGAAAATTCCAGAAATTATGTCATGGCTTTAGAAGCTTCTGATAACTCAGTGCCTCTTCGCTTGACATCAGGGGAAAATCAAAAGAAATCAGCCAAGACCTCAGAAAAAAAATAGAGACCTCCACAAGTCTGGTTCATCCTTGGGAGCAATTTCCAAATGCCTGAAGGTGCCACGTTCATCTGTACAAACAATAGTACGTAAGTATAAACACCATGGGACCCCGCAGCCGTCATACCGCTCAGGAAGGAGACACGTTCTGTCTCCTAGAGATGAACGTACTTTGGTGCGAAAAGTGCAAATCTATCCCAGAACAACAGCAAAGGACCTTGTGAAGATGCTGGAGGAAACAGGTACAAAAGTATCTATATCCACAGTAAAACGAGTCCTATATCGACATAACCTGAATGGCCGCTCAGCAAGGAAGAAGCCACTGTTTCAAAACCGCCATAAAAAAGCCAGACTACGGTTTGCAACTGCACATGGGGACAAAGATCGTACTTTTTGGTGAAATGTCCTCTGGTCTGATGAAACAAAAATAGAACTGTTTGGCCATAATGACCATCATCATGTTTGGAGGAAAAAGGGGGAGGCTTGCAAGCCGAAGAAAACCATCTCAACCGTGAAGCAGAATCATGTTGTGGGGATGCTTTGCTGCAGGAGGGACTGGTGCACTTCACAAAATAGATGGCATCATGAGGCAGGAAAATGATGTGGATATATTGAAGCAACATCTCAAGACATCAGTCAGGAAGTTAAAGCTTGGTTGCAAATGGGTCTTCCAAATGGACAATGCCCCCAAGCATACTTCCAAAGTTGTGGCAAAATGGCTTAAGGACAACAAAGTCAAGGTATTGGAGTGGCCATCACAAAGCCCTGACCTCAATCCTATTGAAAATGTGTTGGCTGAACTGAAAAAGTGTGTGCGAGCAAGGAGGCCTACAAACCTCTCAGCTCTGTCGGGAGGAATGGGCCAAAACGGGAAGCTTGTGGAAGGCTACCTGAAACGTTGGACCCAAGTTAAACAATTTAAAGGCAATGCTACCCAATACTAATTGAGTGTATGTAAACTTCTGACCCACTGGGAATGTGATGAAAGAAATAAAAGCTGAAATAAATCATTCTCTACTATTATTCTGACATGTCACATTCTTAAAATAAAGTGGTGATCCTAACTGACCTAAGACAGGGAATTTTTACTAGGATTAAATGTCAGGAATTGTGAATAACTGAGTTTAAATGTATTTGGCTAAGGTGTATGTAAACTTCCGACTTCAACTGTACATACAGTATATGATGGTTTTGAGGATTACATGTACTGTATGCATACATATACAGTACATACCATTTGGTGATTTGACTCATGTTCAACCTTGAGTAAAAGGTGAAAAGTTAATTTGAGAGATTAGCAGTAGCAGCCCACTATGGACACGGATGGGTAAACGCAATCTCATGAATATAGAAGCTGAGGGAGCAGTAACAAATGACACAATGTTGCGATGCAGTGAAACTGCATATGGTAACCTCACAGCATTCATTATTCTCCCATCCAACAGGGCCAGGGGAGTGGAGAAAGCGTCCCGCTCTCATCTCATATGCCATATTGAATGTCGCATGTTTTATTGACATGTTTAGAGAGAGATAATGAACGTGTGATTATAAAGGGCAAACTCAGTTATTCTGGAGTTGGGACTTGACTTGAGAGTGTTTGTGGAGTTCACTTGAATACAAAATATCCACAATGGCAACTTGGCAAGTGCTGTAAAACCCAAGCTACGATAACATAAAAGTAAATAATGTAGCATCTAACGGGCCACAAACAACCATTGAGCTGACTTACATACTGTAAACTGCACATAGAATTGCAAAGCACCAAGCATTATCTAAATCCTAAGACAACAACGGTAATTTGGATGGGCGCCTCGGAACTGGTCCCACATACGATGAGTATCCATCAAGAGTGGGCAGGAGGACTTTTGACGCTACACTTGGCCAGTTGGGCGGCAGGTACAGCAGTAATAAAGGCAGTTAGCCACGATGAAGAGCCGTTAAAACGTAATTACAGGAGTTTAAAGAGCCGTCTCCACAATAGCTGCATGGCAGTAAAAAGCGTTCAGCACAGCACTTCAACACACATCTCCTTCCTTCTTCCTGTTCCTATTAGACACAGTTTACTGTGCTTCCTGCGCCATTCACGCTCATGTGCACACAAGCCATGTGCATTCTTGGAGATTGGAATCAGGTGAGACTGGAAGGGAGGGCATGAGAACAATTAACGGGGAAGCAATAGACAGAGGAAACAATGGGAAAAGGATACTGTAGGTCACCCAGGGGCTAATGTGTCTTATTTACAGACACTCCACATCCATACAGACACGCAGACACACACACAGACACACAGGTGGACAAACACAGAGACGGCAAACATGGATCACAATGGAAAGCAAAGCTATAGTTTTACACCTTGGGGTAGGTCAGTCACGAATCACTGCCACTCTATTAGCTCTCTGTGTTTATCAGTGTGTGTGTGTGTGTGCGCATGCATGCGTGTGTCCTGTAGCAAGGACAGCACTGAGAGTCTAACCGCACTTATATGTTACCCTGCAGTCTGTCTGGCTGAATACAACAACAGCAAAGCCGATGTGATGCTAATGATAGTAAATCACCAGCCAAAACAGAGGCCTGCCTCTCTGTTTAGCAACATATGCTGTTTGAGGATATTCTTTGAGTTCATCCACATGGGTTTGACTTTTTGCTCAGGCTCATCCGTCCTCTGTGGTTACACCACTGACACGGTTATCCTTGAAGTTTGAAATCCTGGAAAAACAACCCTTGAATGTTACACAATGGGGATAATTGCTTGTGGCGAACAACTGAGAGAGATTCAGAGAGATGTTCTCCCGATGGTTTGAAGAGCACTCAGCCTCAACCGGCGATGGTTGAAAAATATCATGTTTTTGACAAATGCAGCAACACTTTATTTAATTGTCCTCCAATAATTTTCACAGACAGCCGTGAAGTCAGGAGGCCTAGGCTCTGTGATTATCACTGAACCTTTAGCAGAGTCAATCCTCTAAAATAAACATCCTACTTTTGTAGGAGTATGTTTAGTATTCAATCAGATTCAGGGAGAGAAATGGAGAGTAGGGGGGTGGAAAGCAGAGAAGAGAAGAGGCAAAGAAAAGAGAAATGAAGAGAAGAGACGCAAAGAGAAGAAGACAAGACAGAAGAGAAGACAAGAGAAGACGAGAAGACAGAAGAGAAGGTAAGATAAAGGGAAAAGAAAGAGAAGAGAGGAGATGTGACGAGAAGAGAGACAGGCAAAGCTCAGTAGAGCAGCCTTGATTCTCCTCTCTCTTTTCCCTGGACTGTTCAGTGAGAATATGACAGGAGAGAAGAAATGTTGGAAGGAGAGGAGAAGTGAGGAGAGCTCAGCCTTGACTCTATTGCTCTCTCTGGTCGCCTGACTGCTCACGTTTGTCAATGAACTAGTGAGACACGCCAGAAAATGATACTGAATTACACAGCCGTGAGAATGAGAAAAATATAAAGTTTCTATAAAGGTATTTGAAGAGAACTTGTTGGCCCTTGGCCTGTCCCCAGAGTAAGGTGTGTGATGAGGTAGCGTCCATGCGTGACAATGCATTAACTCTCGGCTGGGAACCACAGTAACACCATGGTAACTCTGTATCCAATCACACAGGGTGGACTGAGGTCCCCATTCACTCTCTCTGGGTCAGGCTCAGGGAGGGCTATATACGGGAACTGAGAGGTTTTAGTGAGAGTATATGATACCACAGACTTCATATACCAATAAAATAAAATACAAAATATGTTTTGATTTCACATACACCAGATAACTGCAGTGATATGTGTTGATTTACAGGGTCAGCCATAGCTTTGGATGTTATGTGCATGCACTCTAATACTGTAGGTTAGTGTGTGTGGAGCATCCAACAACACGCATGCACAAACAACACCCATTAAAACAAAAGGTGGTGAACATTACACTCTGTATAGAGTACTAACGTATTAGCACAAAGACTTTTGGCATATTCAAATAGAATTGTCACCTGTTGGTGAATCATCGAATGAGAACATTAGCCTGTGATACTTGACCTTTGAGTTGTCTAGTCAGTCCAATGCCCTGTGGGGCTGAGGATTATATGACAGTGATCTCTATCAGTGAGTAGTGAGGTGGAGTGTGGCCCAGTCTCAGAAGATGGTGGTCATCCTAGAAATGGATGACTAGAACAGGCATCATGTTGAGAATACCTACACACGTTGAGTGTACCCATGCTAGTAATTCTATTTCTAAGGTGGTCATCCTGTATTTCCTCCACGTACCATCAGAGTACTTAATTACAAGCCATCCTGCTGCTGGTGCTGGGGACCTGGAGGGCCATTCATTATATCGCCAAGACTTCTGCTTTGGATCAAACTTTATTACCTCCCAACGCTGACTGCCATAACTCAGTTAGCACTGAGGAAAGTTGCCCGTGTGATTGAATTAGAGATTGATGTGATGACTCCCTCCCTGGCCCAGTCTGTCTAATCCTCTGCTCTGGTTAGCCAGGCCTGACTGGCTTGCTGGCTGCTGTTATTTGTCTGTTCTGTCTGCTCCCTCTGGCTCTGTCAATGACTACAGCTACAGCCCCCGCCATGATTACTGTCAGAAATGGCTGAACACACAAACCTCAACAATCATGTTTTCCCCTGGGTTAGAAACACTGGTGTGAATCTGAGGATAAGCTAAGGTCAAAGGGAAGAGCTTTGACACTTGACAAGTGAAATCACATGGTTCGTAAACAACAAGTGTAAACTAATAGTGAAATGCTTCCTTACGGGCCCTTCCCAACAACGCAAAATACAACAAAGAAACGTTATAATAAATAAATACAGTAAAACTACAGAATGATAAATATACAATGAGCAATGATAGCTTGGCTATATACATGGGGTACCAAGTTACAAGACGACAGAATAACTATGATAATCGTTTAGACAGCGAGAGAGGAGATTAAATTGATTGGCAGTGACTCCTCTTCTCCTCGTCCCCCTACACCCCTATATCTGCATTTCAGTCTTGCAGCAAATATGGTAGATTAATATGAGGGCTAATGTTGTCCCGCGGGTCACTTATCTCCTACAGTATGACCCACAAGCATATCTGTGACACTCCCAGTCCTAACAAAGACTAGCCCACAGCAGGAGGCCTGACTAGAACAACCCAGCCACCACACAGGCTCAGATATCATCCACAGAGACTCAGCTACCAGGTACAGGATGCTATCCAGTCTGTCTCTATCCACAGAGACTCAGCTACCAGGTACAGGATGCTATCCAGTCTGTCTCCATCCACAGAGACTCAGCTACCAGGTACAGGATGCTATCCAGTCTGTCTCCATCCACAGAGACTCAGCTACCAGGTACAGGATGCTATCCAGTCTGTCTCTATCCACAGAGACTCAGCTACCAGGTACAGGATGCTATCCAGTCTGTCTCTATCCACAGAGACTCAGCTACCAGGTACAGGATGCTATCCAGTCTGTCTCCATCCACAGAGACTCAGCTACCAGGTACAGGATGCTATCCAGTCTGTCTCTATCCACAGAGACTCAGCTACCAGGTACAGGATGCTATCCAGTCTGTCTCTATCCACAGAGACTCAGCTACCAGGTACAGGATGCTATCCAGTCTGTCTCTATCCACAGAGACTCAGCTACCAGGTACAGGATGCTATCCAGTCTGTCTCTATCCACAGAGACTCAGCTACCAGGTACAGGATGCTATCCAGTTTGTCTCTATCCACAGAGACTCAGCTACCAGGTACAGGATGCTATCCAGTTTGTCTCTATCCACAGAGACTCAGCTACCAGGTACAGGATGCTATCCAGTCTGTCTCTATCCACAGGAGTCTGCTCTCATTCTTGAAAGGAACTTTCCGTTTGGCTGCTGTCCCAATTGGGATTCTATCTGTCTGGTACTGTGCACTGAAACAACTAGGGGCAGTACAGTCACGCACATACAGAACAATATGTCTTACCTAACCTTACCTCACCTAACAACATACCTGAGAGCTAATGTCACAGTAACTGAACAAAGAATGTTCCTCTTCACAATGAAAAACACACTGTTATTTTTACTCCTCTGTCAGAGAAGTGTATCCTTGCATTGTTACCTTGCAAATATTTGGGAGCGGGTGTAAAAAAAAAAAAAAAATGAATATACAAATGTATAACACATTTTTATTTGCCAGCACACCACTCATTTATTTGTGTTGCCAGCGCTGTTTGTCAGTTATGAAACACAGTGACATGAAACATATGCTGTAGGCCCTGGAAATACCAATAAATATTGTTTAATTACAGTTGCAGCCTCACAGCCATACATCAAACCTCTTTCCTTCTAGTGATCATTTTTCCTGTTGTCTACCTTTCCCTTTGCTTTGATTAACAGATGCTGCAGATACACAACAAGACAGGTGTTGTGATCCTGCCTACGCGTTTGCATATCTCTGTTCTTATTACTAATAGAAGTGGGACTGGTGTTCTGTGGCAAAAAGTGGATGTTGATGGTGGGTAGATGTGTATATCTATTTTTATAAACTAAATGAGCCATTTGCGGTTTAAGATTTGTTAAATCAGTGTGTGTGTGTGTGATTCAGTCAAGTCATTTTCCTATCATTTCCTACCATAAAGCTCTATAATGAAAGCAGAAAGGTTGGCAGTGGGGATACGGTGTCTCTTGGAAATTGCTTTTCATTGCCCGCATGTGGAACCTATTCCCATTTCCGTCTCCTTCTCCAGGCAGCCAGGCAGGCAGGTGATAGGTATGGACGACCTCTCCTCTCCCCCTGGTCTGAAGGAGATGGAGGAGAGTGGTCCAGACGGCCCACCATCACATTAAAGCTACAGGCATGTCTGACCATGCAGGGAATTAAACAGGGACTGTGGAGATGACAGGAGGGTTCACATCTCGCATGCCAATCTACAGTACCTTCCATGAATATGTCTAGGTGCTACTGGAGGGCCACAGACAGAGACAAGGGAGAGATGTGTATATATCTCAATTGCAGCGATTGACAGTGAGTCTAAAGGAAAATGTGTTGTATATATGCCCAAGGACCCAAGCGAGAATCACCTGAGTTCTTATTCCTCTGTAAACACACCTCAATGTGCTCAGGGAGATACATATTCTGGTATGAAGATGAAACTATATTGCTTGCAGCTAACGATGAAGTTAGCTTATAGGTTGTGGTACACTATGGTGAATTTCAGGTAGTCAGATGGGACTGTAGCTAGGAGTGGAAGGTCATGGGTATAAAACAGCATGGAGGGACCATATCTTAACGTGATGAGCTGTGCTGTAGCAGCAGTCTGCACAAGCTTTGTTGATAATTAAGCACAGTGTGCCTCTGGGAAATTATGCGAATGCATTCGCTTCCTTTTGAATAACCTCATGTCCTAGAAACGTTTGGCTGGAGGTGTTCACGCAACCAAGAACACACGCACGTGTACACACACACACACACACACACACACACACACACACACACACACACACACACACACACACACACACACACACACAGAAAACATTCCCTGTAAATTATTCCCGAAGCTGTGAAAGAGAAAGTAGTTGTCGTGACTCCAATGTGGGAAGGGAAGAGAGACAAATATGTTTTTAGGCCAAGGCTCTGTAGAGGAAAAACAATAGCAGGAAATCTCATCATTCCAATTCGGCTCCTTTTCAGAAGTGTAACTTCGTAAAAATAAAAATGTTTGATTTCACCTCATTTTAACATTATATTATAAAGAGCACATGTTCAACTTCATAAAAAACACTTTTTCATATCTCAAGATGTAGTAAGTGCCAAATAAAGTAACAGGGTTGACCGTAACAGGGTTGACCGTAACAGGGTTGACGATTTCTTCTTAAATCAGCCATTAATCCCCTTTATGGCTGATGGAAGCTTGTTGTGTGCAACAGGGAGTGGCTATTGAATGCAAGATTCACAAAAAAATGTAATTGTTCAAACATTTCTAGCTTGTCTATTTATGGGTAACAGGATTGACTTGTTACGCTCAACTCGCACAGTTTTCCACCACAAAACACCAGAACATTACTAAATTGTAATTATTTCGCCACGATGGCCTATTTATTGCCTTACCTCCCTTATCTTACCTCATTTGCACACACTGTATATAGACTTTTTTTCTATTGTGTTATTGACTGTATGTTTCTTTATTCCATGTGTAACTCTGTGTTGTTGTTTGTGTTGCACTGCTTTGCTTTATCTTGGCCAGGTCGCAGTTGTAAATGAGAACTTGTTCTCAACTGGCCTACCTGGTTAAATAAAGGTGAAATAAAACGTTAAAAGACATGGCCAAAACAAGTAGAACCAGCTCACCTGACTTTACTCTATGATTTCACTATTAGATATTCAATGTTTCTTTGAAAAAATGAATAGTTTCACCATAAAACGAGAGTTTAGTTCACGTAACAGAGTTGGCATTACAATGAGGGACAGACATAAATGAATCATGAATCACATGAAACAAATAATAATCTTCAAAAATGACTTTGTCAAAGCAACAAAATAACTAGGGTTTTACAGTGATGGTGAGACATTTTGGGATTAAGTGGGTTAAAATCTTCTAAATGAAAAAGGGTTGACAGAGGGACATCAAAATGCTGAATTTTGGCACTTTAGCAAGCCTTTATTCATATAAATGTTTAGAATTTTCCATGTGGTCTATATTATAGGCACAATTTCTACATAAAATATCGAAGGGATGCAAAAGGCACTCATTTGGTGAAATGATGCAGGTGTAAACGTAGTCAATGTGCAATGAGGGACCAAATCAGATGTCAATACCAGTATAGACAATAACAACAGAGTCCAACCAAAAAGATGGTTAAGGGATATAAATCAAGGAGAGAAAGCGATATCGGTGTGGGAAGAAACTTGAATAAACTTCAAAGTTCTTGAAATGTTCCATGTTGACTAACCTTCATGTTTTAAAGTAATGATGGACTGTGGTTTCTCTTTGCTTATTTGAGCTGTTCTTGCCATAATATGGACTTGGTCATTTACCAAACAGGGCTATCTTCTGTATACCCCCCTACCTTGTCACAAGACAACTGAATGGTTCAAACGCATTAAGAAGGAATGAAATTCCACAAATTAACTTAACAAGGCACACCTGTTAATTGAAATGCATTCCAGGTGACTACCTCATGAAGCTGGTTGAGAGAATGCCAAGAGTGTGCAAAGCTGTCATCAAGGCAAAGGGTGGCTATTTGAAAAATATATAAAATACATTTTGATTTGTTTAACACTTTTTTGGTATCTACATGATTCCATATGTGTTATATCATAGTTGATGTCTTCACTATTATTCTGCAATGTAGAAAATAGTAAAATAAAGAAAAACCCTTGAATGAGTAGGTGTGTAACATGTGACATGGGAGTCGGAAAGCAAGTTCAGGGAGTGAATACATTTAATGAATGAATGAAACATAATACAAAACAAGAAACACAAACTGAAACAGAAACAATGACTCCTGGGGAAGGAACCAAGGGGAGTGACGTCTAAAGGGCAGGTAATCAAGGAGGTGATGGAGTCCAGGTGAGTGTCATTATGCGCGTAACGATGGTGACAGGTGTGCACCATAACGAGCAGCCAGGTGACCTAGAGGCCGGAGAGGGAGCACACGTGACAAGGTGTTCTAAAACTTTTGACCGGTAGTGTAGTTTTGGAGTCAAAGAATATAGTTTCAGTATAGTTTTACAAAACAGGTTTGTTAATTCTTTTATTTCAGTTTACTAAATAGTTTTTTTCATTATTAGTGTTTGTTTCAGATTTAGCTTACTATAATAACCTTGTTTCAGTGTAAAAGAAGAGGGCGGGTCGTGGCTGACCTTATTCAGTCAGAGAGAAACACAAACCACAGCCCCAACACAGCAACAGGAAGAATAGGGTCCACAGACATGATTAAAGACAATGCAACCCACTGAATAGAAGAGAGAAGGAAGGACAGAGAGAGAGAGAAGGAAGGACAGAGAGAGAGAGGAAGGACAGAGAGAGAGAGGAAGGACAGAGAGAGAGAGGAAACACAGAGAGAAGGAAGAACAGAGAGAGAGAGAGAAGGGGAGAGAGAGAGAGAGAGAGAGAGAGAGAGAGAGAGAGTCAAAGGAGTGGTGACTTAGAAAGAAGATGAGAGGATGGGTGCTAGAATTCAGATTCAATAAGACAGCGCTGAACTACGGTTGCTTTTATTCACTAAAAATATTAAAAAGACAAAACATTTATTTTTATAACTTTCGTCTAGCGAGTAACCTGCTGTTTTTAGGCAGCACAGAAAGGCTACTCTGACAACGGAAATGTGGTCAGAACTGATCAAACATGTTTTTAACTATATGAAATTGCCTGTCTAAGACTGTATGAAATGGGTTTGTAAAAAGGGTGATCACACAGGTGATTCTATGGATTGTTGCTCTCTCTCTGAAATGGGGAAAAAAACCTGTTGACCTTGGGATAAAGAGTAAGTGGAAGAGGGAGCACATGAGGAATGAAAGAGGGAAAGGAAGAGCGGAAAAGAGAGAGAAAGATAGAAAGAGCACAAATGAAAATACTTTGAGAGGGAAGAGATTAGAAGGGCTACAAAAATTGCCATGTACAATCGCTACCCATCTACAGTTTGGGCATGGCAATCTGGGGCACAACAGCAGCGGTCAATCAGAGAGCAGAGAACCATGTTCTAATAGCCCTGTGCTATCACTGTTATTAGTTCAGCTGTGTGTGGTCAAGACAACCATCACACTCACGTCAGACTTGTACAAGTGCCTCTTGTACCGCATGAACAAATAAGAATGAAGGAGGGAGAAAAGAGGGGGAAAGAAAGACAGAAAAAGAGAAATGAAGAAAGTAAGGAAGAAAGTAAGAAGGAAAGATATCCATAGCATTACCATCTCTTCCAGTCAGCCTCCAGGACAATAAGGATGATATGGTGTAGAGGGCTTATAGACTCTCTCACTTGTCTATATGAATATTCATATAGGGTTATATAACTATATCTATATGAACTGAGAAGAGGACAGAGGAACTATTTGTTCATTCGTCCCCTAAAGCAGCTCTTTAAACATGCACGACAACAACCATACATCATATGAAAGGTGAAAACAAAACCTAAACTATAACCTATAGATAGAAGACACAAAAAAAGGACAAAGAATTACAGTCGTTCAGTCCACAACATGCACATGCCATAACTGTAGGTCTACTTCCAAAGAAGCAGTCTATGGAAATCTCTGTCTTAGATGTGTCCAGTGAATCTCGTCGCATCTAATCGATCATCTTAATACTTTTATTTCCATATCTCTATCCATGTTTTAATGTCGCAAATTCATTTACAGGTCAGACAAATTGGTTGTCCTTGACATGCTTATGCCTTGTGTGGCACAAAACACAGGCAGAAAGCAGATTATTCAGTTGACTTTCTTATCGGTCCAAGACTATGGCGACATCATCTACATGAACGCAGCTGCCACTTCATTAAGGCCGTTAGATGCAGTTTATCATAGTGCACTGCGCTTCATTACTGATGACAATTTCAGTACTCATCACTGCATTCTCTACCAGAAAGTTGGTTGGCCCTCTTTGATGTAACGTAGGTTAATACATTGCTATATTTTCATTTATAAAGCCCTTTTACAAAAAGTCCCACTGTACCTAACATCATTACTAAACTTTAGTCATAGGAGTTATCACCCCCGGTCTCAGGAAACGCTTTTGGTCTCTACTGAGTTATGTAAATCAGCTTTTCTTGCACCTTCCTTGTGGAACAATCTTCAAAATGTTCTTAAATGTGATGTTTTGGTGCCTCTAGGGCAATTCAGAAAGCTGATTGACGACCTTATTAATGATGAATGTGTTTGTTTTTTATGATCGTGTTTTTCTTTCTGCTTGCATTTAGTATTTATGTTGATGTGTGTATTTTATGTAATTTAGGGCTCATCTGTAAAATAGACCTTGGTCTCAGTACGACTCCCTGATGACAAAGGTAAAAAATAAAATACAAAAAAAGTTTAGCTCAACGTTACTGATAGCAACGTTCACCCAAACCCGAATGAATCAGTCAATCAATCCACCTGTCCCATGTTGCCTGCTAGTTAGATTGATTTGTGTCCTATGCAAATTCAATGAGAAAATACAGGGTACATAAGAAGACGGAATAAATAAGTACATTTTTTTAATGTAACTAACCCAGTCTGTTCCCTGGAGATCTACTATACATTCTGGAATTCACCATCCTGGTCTCAGAGGTCTACAGTGTATGCTGGACTTCACCCAGCTGAGCATATGTGACAATGTTAGTCCTGGTTTGTGTTCAAACCTGAGCCTTTGTCTGTGTGTTGTGTTTGGTTGGCTGCATTAGGTAGACTGTGTGCACTGTGACAGTGACAGTGTGTCTTTGGGACTGGGTTGGGTCCTGAGACTGAACCATCATGCTAGCTGTCCCCTGGGTTTAGTAGGTCTCCTGTGGCCCCAAGGGGGATGGAGTGTGAATAATATGTCAGATGTGAACAGGACATCACATCGCTTCCCTCCCCAACACAGTCAAGCTAAGCTGCATGTGAGGTAAACTCTCTGCCAGGAAACTCAACATGAAACATGCATGTGTACTCAGCACAGGAGGCTGCTGAGGGGAGGACGGCTCATAATAATGGCTGGAATGGAGTGAATGAAATGTTGGATACCATTGCATTAATTCTGTTCCAGCCATTACTATGAGCCTGTCCTCCCCAATTAAGATGCCACCGGCTGACTGTGGTACTCAGCTATACTCTACACCACACTGGTCTTTGTAGGTAAACTCAACGTGAAACATGTATGTGTACTCATCCATACCCTGGCACTGCACTAGCCTTCACAGGTAAACTCACTGTGCCAGGCACTCAACATGGAACATGTTCATATTGTGAGCAGCATATTTGTTATGGCACAGGGCCAATGCAGATGTCTGCTTTTGTTTCATCGGATGTGTTTGTCTGCACTATAGACCTCCTGGTGTATACAGAACGTCCTTGATATTAAAAAAAGGAGACTGTTTTCATATAGATTTTCATTGTACTCCCTGACGAAGGCTATACCGAAACACAGAGTATTTTTCTTGTGGATTTTGTTCTGTTGAACATCCCACTGGGCACAGACATCAGATCAGCGTCTATTTTTTATTTATATTTGGTTGAGTTGTCGACTAACGTTAATTCAATGTGAAATTAAAAAAAAATTCACCATGTCATTGGATTTAGGTTAAATGTGTGAAAAGAAGACTAAATTCTCTTACGTTGAGGACTTTTTGCAAAGCCAATCACATATCATTTTTTTGTTGAAATGACATGGAAACATTGTTGATTCAACTAGTTTTTGCCCAGGAGGTTTCCATCATAATAAAGGTATTTTTATATGTAGACTATCTGGGTCCTCTTTGTCTTTGAATACTTTCAGTGCTATTCACTGTTGGCACCATCGACTTGATATACTGTATACATCCTTGATATCAAAAAGGATATTTTCAAATAGACTTTCGGTCTTATTCACTGGCTCAATAAAAGCTCAATAGAAAAGGTGGGATTGAGAATCAGTTATATCATCAGGAATCCCAGTAATATAGTCCATCCAGTATCATGTTGTGAAGAACAAAGCGACTGTTTCTATTGGCTGCTCTCAGCAGCAGACGGAGACAAAAGAGGAAGATCAGGAGAGGCACCTGAGCGCAGTAACTAGGTGTGAGCTCCCATTAATCAGTCTGCCCCAAGAAGTGTGTGTGTGCCTGTATGTGTGTGTGTTAACTTATTGCATATGTGTGTGTGAAACTATGTAGCAGGCATGGTGTAGACCTAGCCGGGGGCAGCGTAATGAATTCCTCCAGGAGACAGGGGCCCCGCCGTGCTGCTGTAATGATGCAAGGACCCACGGTGACTGGCATTAAAGTGAAATGAAAACCATTACCTTCAGCCTTCACCTCACCACCACATCTGGAGGGGGCCTGGGGGTGCTGAGGGGGGAGGGGTGTGGAGGGGGGGCTGAAATGGAACAGTAGGGGGCTAGACTGGACCAAACATAAATAACATCTCCCTCAACTCCCTAACTGCAGACACTGGAGGTACTGTGTGTCTGTGTCTGGTGGAAGCCTGTTGGGTCTCATAGAGCTACAGGGCAGGACAGAAAGGCTTTAGGGGATAAATACCTTCAATGTGTCACTGAGACAGGGGTGGACTGAACGTTAGCCGCCTCACCCTGTCCCTGTGTGACATGGATAATGGCAGTTGCACATGCAGACAGACTAGACATGTACACACACAAACACTCATGCACACACAGTCATGTACACACACCCCAACACACACTGCTATGGAAACCACAGAAGTGGGAATTTTTGAGATTTTATGTTTCCTCTCTGTCACGTTCCAGATGAGGAGTTTAAAATCCCCTGGGATTCTAACAGCCTCTTTACATAAAAGTGTGTGTGCGTGTCTGTTTGTGTGTGTGTGTGTGTGTGTGTGCGCTTGCTTGAAGACCTTGATGTCTGTGCCAGAGTGCCTACTCTCCACTCTGCCTGCCTTTATGCATCCTGTTGACAAGAGAGGAGCATCCTCCTTTGTTCTAGGTTTCCAACAGAGTAAACAAACAAGCAGCTCTGATGTGTGTGTGTGTGTGTGTGTGTGTGTGTGTGTGTGTGTGTGTGTGTGTGTGTGTGTGTGTGTGTGTGTGTGTGTGTGTGTACTTGTGCATGTACATACATGTTTATGGCCTTCTCTGTGGTCTGACTTGTATCATTTTCCACACAGAAGGACTTAGTAAGATAAAGGACTGCAACAAGGCCATTGTTCAGAAGTCTTTATACACAGTTCACATAGAGACAGAAAACAGAGGGAGACTTTATTCTCTGATTAAGAGGTTCTTAAAGATACAGTACATTTATAAAGGAGGATGTGTAGACTGATACAGTGGCTGTACGAGCCCTCTCCTCTTTCCTCCTCTCTGTTTATTGGTGTCACGCCTGCTCCAGCTATCCCTCTCTGGCGCTCGAGGGAGCCAGGCTGCCCTTCATTACACACAC